>NC_034189.2:47773584-47863729 GCF_002021735.2 Oncorhynchus kisutch | reverse complement strand
TCCTGTCCTCCCCATCCCTTCCTTTCCCTCTGTCCCCCCTGTCCTCCCCATCCCTCCCTTCCTCCTTTCCTCTCCATCCCTCCTTTCCTCACCATCCCTCCTGTCCTCCCCATCCTCCTTTCATCCTGTCCTCCCCATCTTTCCTTTCCTCCTGTCCTCCCATCCCTCCTTTCCTCCTGTCTCCCCACCCTCCTTTCCTCCTGTCCTCCCCACCCCTCCCTTCCTCCTGGCTTCCCCATCCCTCCTTCCTACTGTCATTACCATCCCTCCTTCCTCCTGTCCTCCCATCCCTCCTTTCCTCCTGTCCTCCCCATCCATTCTTGTTCCCTCTGTCCCCCTGTCCTCCCCATCCCTCCCTTCCTCCTCATCCCTCCTTCCTCCTGTCCTCCCCATCCCTCCTTCCTCCCCATCCCTCCCTTCCTCCTTTCCTCACCATCCCTCATTTCCCTCGGCCCCATCCTCTCCATCACTCCCTTCCCTCTGCCCCCTGTCCTCCCCATTCCTCCTTTCATCCTGCCCTCCCCATCCCTCCTTTTATCCTGTCCTCCCCATCCCTCCTTTTATCCTGTCCTCCCCATCCCTCCTTTCATCCTGTCCTCCCCATCCCTCCTTTCCTCCTGTTCCCCCACCCCTCCTTTCCTCCTGTCCTCCCCATCCCTCCTTTCCTCCTGTCCCCCCACCCCTCCTTTCCTCCTGTCCTCCCCATCCCTCCTTTCCTCCTGTCCTCCCCATCCCTCTTTTCCCTCTGTCCCCCCTGTCCTCTCCATCCCTCCCTTCCTCCCCATCCCTCCTTTCATCCTGTCCTCCCCATCCCTCCTTTCCTCCCCATCCCTCCTTTCCTCCCCATCCCTCCTTTCCTCCTGTCCTCCCCATCACTCCTGTCATACCATCCCTCCTTTCATCCTGTCCTCCCCATCCCTCCCTTCCTCCTGTCCTCCCCATCCCTCCTGTCCTCCCCATCCATCCTTTCCCTCTGTCCTCCCCATCCCTCCCTTCCTCCCCATCCCTCCTTTCCTCCTGTCCTCCACATCCCTCCTTTCCTCCTGTCCTCCCCATCCCTCCCTTCCTCCTGTCCTCCCCATCCCTCCTTTCCTCCTGTCATTACCATCCCTCCCTTCCTCCTGTCTTCCCCATCCCTCCTTTCCTCCTGTCCTCCCCATCCCTCCTTTACCTCCTGTCCTCCCCATCCCTCCTTTCCTCCTGTCCTCCCCATCCCTCCTTTCCTCCTGTCCTCCCCATCCCTCCTTTACTCCTTTTCCTCCCCATCCCTCCTGTCCTCCCCATCCCTCCTTTCCTCCTGTCATTACCATCCCTCCTTTCATCCTGTCCTCCCCATCCCTCCCTTCCTCCTGTCCTCCCCATCCCTCCTTTCCTCCTGTCCTCCCCATCCATCCTTTCCCTCTGTCCTCCCCATCCCTCCTTTCCTCCTGTCCTCCCCATCCCTCCTTTCCTCCCCATCCCTCCCTTCCTCCTGTCATTACCATCCCTCCCTTCCTCCTGTCCTCCCCATCCCTCCTTTCCTCCTGTCCTCCCCATCCATCCTTTCCCTCTGTCCCCCTGTCCTCCCCATCCCTCCCTTTCTCCTGTCCTCCCCATCCCTCCTTTCCTCCCCATCCCTCCTTTCCTCCTACCCCTCCC
Organism: Oncorhynchus kisutch; assembly: GCF_002021735.2. NCBI lineage: Eukaryota > Metazoa > Chordata > Actinopteri > Salmoniformes > Salmonidae > Oncorhynchus > Oncorhynchus kisutch. The sequence goes on along the minus strand of NC_034189.2, from coordinate 47,862,091 downwards.
TTCCTCCTTTCCCCACCATCCCTCATTTCCCTCGGTCCCCCGTCCTCTCCATCACTCCATTCCCTCTGGCCCCCTGTCCTCCCCATTCCTCCTGTCCTCCCCATCCCTCCTTTCATCCTGTCCTCCCCATCCCCCCTTTCATCCGGTCCGCCCACCCCTCCTTTCCTCCTGTCCTCCCCATCCCTCCTTTCCCTCTGTCCCCCCTGTCCTCCCCATACCTCCCTTCCTCCTGTCCTCCCATCCCTCCTTTCCTCTCCATCCCTCCTTTCCTCACCATCCCTCCTTCCTCCTGTCCTCCCCATCCATCCTCTCCTCCTGTCCTCCCCATCCTTCCTTTCCTCCTGTCCTCCCCATCCTTCCTTTCCTCCTGTCCTCCCCATCCCTCCCTTCCTCCTGTCCTCCCCATCCCTCCTGTCCTCCCCATCCATCCTTTCCCTCTGTCCTCCCCATCCCTCCCTTCCTCCTGTCCTCCCCATCTCTCCTTTCCTCCTGTCCTCCACATCCCTCCTTTCCTCCTGTCCTCCCCATCCCTCCCTTCCTCCTGTCCTCCCCATCCCTCCTTTCCTCCTGTCATTACCATCCCTCCCTTCCTCCTGTCTTCCCCATCCCTCCTTTCCTCCTGTCCTCCCCATCCCTCCTTTACTCCTGTCCTCCCCATCTCTCCCTTCCTCCTGTCCTCCCCATCCCTCCTTTCATCCTGTCCTCCCCATCCCTCCCTTCCTCCTGTCCTCCCCATCCCTCCTTCCTCCTGTCCTCCCATCCATCCTTTCCCTCTGTCCCCCTGTCCTCCCCATCCTCCTTTCCTCCTGTCCTCCCCATCCCTCCTTTCCTCCTGTCCTCCCCATCCCTCCCTTCATCCTGTCATTACCATCCCTCCCTTCATCCTGTCCTCCCCACACCTCCTTTCATCCTGTCCTCCCCATCCCTCCTTTCATCCTGACCTCCCCATCCCTCCTTTCCTCCGGTCCCCCCCACCCCTCCTTTCCTCCTGTCCTCCCCATCCCTCCCTTCCTCCTTCCTCTCCATCCCTCCTTTCCTCCTGTCCTCCCCATCCCTCCTTTCATCCTGTCCTCCCCATCCCTCCTTTCATCCTGTCCTCCCCATCCCTCCTTTCATCCTGTCCTCCCCATCCCTCCTTTCCTCCCCATCCTTCCTTTCCTCCTGTCCTCCCGATCCCTCCTTTCCTCCTGTCCTCCCCATCCCTCCTTTCCTCCTGTCCTCCCCAACCCTCCCTTCCTCCTGGCTTTCCCATCCCTCCTTTCCTACTGTCATTACCATCCCTCCCTTCCTCCTGATCCCTCCTTTCCTCCTGTCCTCCCCATCCATCTGTTCCCTCTGTCCCCCTGTCCTCCCCATCCCTCCCTTCCTCCTGTCCTCCCCATCCCTCCTTTCCTCCTGTCCTCCCCATCCATCTGTTCCCTCTGTCCCCCTGTCCTCCCCATCCCTCCCTTCCTCCTGTCCTCCCCATCCCTCCTTTCCTCCTGTCCTCCCCATCCATCTGTTCCCTCTGTCCCCCTGTCCTCCCCATCCTCCTGTCCTCCCCATCCCCCCTTTCCTCCTGTCCTCCCCAACCCTCCTTTCATCCTGTCCTCCCCATCCCTCCTTTCATCCTGTCCTCCCCATCCCTCCTTTCATCCTGTCCTCCCCATCCCTCCTTTCATCCTGTCCTCCCCATCCCTCCTTTCATCCTGTCCTCCCCATCCCTCCTTTCCCCCTGTCCTCCCATCCCTCCTTTCCTCCTGTCCTCCCCATCCCTCCTTTCCTCTCCATCCCTCCTTTCCTCTCCATCCCTCCTTTCCTCCTGTCCTCCCCATCCCTCCTTTCCTCCTGTCCTCCCCATCCCTCCTTTCATCCTGTCCTCCCCATCCCTCCTTTCCCCCTGTCCTCCCATCCCTCCTTTCCTCCTGTCCTCCCATCCCTCCTTTCCTCCTGTCCTCCCCATCCCTCCTTTCCTCCTGTCCTCCCCATCCCTCCTTTCCTCCTGTCCTCCCCATCCCTCCTTTCCTCCTGTCCTCCCCATCCCTCCTTTCCTCCTGTCCTCCCCATCCCTCTTTTCCTCCTGTCCTCCCCATCCCTCCTTTCATCATGTCCTTCATCACGACACAACAGTGGTAGGCCTGATCACCGACAACAATGAGAGAGGGAGGAGGTCAAAGAACTGGCAGTGTGGTGCCAGGACAACAACCTCTGCCTCAATGTGAGCTAGAAAAAGGAGCTGATCGCAGACTACAGGAAAAGGCGGCTGTAGTGGAGCGGGTCGAGAGTTTCAAGTTCCTTGGTGTCCACATCACCAACGAACTATCATGGTCCAAACATACCAAGATAGTCGTGAAGAGGGCACGACAAAACCTCTTCCCCCTCAGGAGACTGAAAAGATTTGGCACGGGTCCCCAGATCCTCAAAAGGTTCTACAGCTACACCATCGAGAGCATATTGATCGGTTGCATCATGCCTGGTATTGCAACTGCTCGGCATCTGATGCGCTACAGAGGGTAGTGCGAACGGCCCAGTTCATCAATGCGGCCAAGCTTACTGCCATCAAGGACCTCTATTCCAGGTGGTGTCAGAGGAAAGCCCAAAAATTGTCAGAGACTCCAGTCACCCAAGTTATAGACTGATTTCTCTGTTACCGCACGACAAGAAGTACAGGAGTGCCCAGTCCAGGACCAAAAGGCTCCTCAACAGCTTCTTCCCCAAACCATAAGACTGCTGAACAACTCATAAAATCGCCACTGGACAATTTACATTACCCCCCCCCCCCCCCTTTGTATACTGCTGCTACTCGCTGTTTATTATCTATGCATAGTCACTTAGCCCCCACCTACATGTACAGATTACCTCAACTAGCCTGTACCCCTGCCCACTAACTCGCTACCGGTGCCCCCTGTATATAGCCTTGTTATTGTTATTCTTACTGTGTTACTTTTTATTATTACTTTTTATTTTAGTCTACTTGGTAAATATTTCCTTAACTCTTCTTGAACTGCACTTTTGGTTAAGGGCTTGTAAGTAAGCATTTCACGGTAAAGTCTACACTTGTTGTATTCGGCGCATGTGACAAATAAAGTTTGATTTGAAGAGGACAAAATACAAACCCTCCAACCCAAAAAGGCCTGTGGTGTTGATGCTATCCTACATGAAATTATAAAATATACAGACCACAAATTCCAATTGACTATACTTAAACTCTTTAACATCATCCTTAGCTCTGGCATCTTCCCCAATATTTGGAACCAAGAACTGATAACCCCAATAACCCCAAAGACAAATTTGACCCCAATAACACCCGTGGGACATGCGTCAACAGCAACCTTGGGAAAATCCTCTGCATTATCATTAACAGCGGACTTGTACATTTCCTCAGTGAAAACAATGTACTGAGCAAATGTCAAATAGCCTTTTAACCAAATTACCGTATGAAGGACCACATATTCACCCTGCACACCTTAATTGACAAACAAACAAACCAAAACAAAGGCAAAGGCAGTCTTCTCCTGCTTTCTTGACTTCAAAAAAGCTTTTGACTCAAATCGGCATGAGGGTCTGCTTTACAAACTGATGGAAAGTGGTGTTGGGGGAAAAACACATGACATCATAAAATCCATATACACAAACAAAAACTGTGTTTTAAATTGGCAAAAAACACATTTCTTTCCACAGGACTGTGGGTTGAGACAGGGATGCAGCTTAAGCCACACCTTGGCAAGGGCACTAGATCAGTCTGCAGCACCCGGCCTCAACCTGATAGAATCTGATGTCAAATGTCTACTGTTTGCTGATCTGGTGCTTCTGTCCCCAACCAAGGAGGGCCTACAGCAGCACCTAGATCTTCTGCACAGATTCTGTCAGACCTGAATCCTGACAGTAAATCTCAGTAAGACACAAATAATGGTGTTCCAAAAAACTATACATACCTAAGTAACTTCCACAAAGCTGTGAACAATTTGAGAGACAAAGCAAGAACGGCCTTCTATGGCCTTCCATCCGAAGGAACATACAATTTGATATACCAATTAGGATCTGGCTAAAGATACTTGAATCAGTTATATAACCCATTGCCCTTTATGGTTGTGAGGTCTGGTTGTGAGGTCTGGTCTGGGGTCTGGGGTCCACTCAACCAAGAATTCACAAAATGGGACAAACACCATATTGAGAGTCTGCATGCAGAATTTTGCAAAAATATCCTCCGTGGGGCGCAGTGGTTAAGGGCGCTGTACTGCAGCGCCAGCTGTGCCACCAGAGACTCTGGGTTCGCGCCCAGGCTCTGTCGTAACCGGCCGCGACCGGGAGGTCCGTGGGGCGACGCACAATTGGCCTAGCGTTGTCCGGGTTAGGGAGGGCTTGGCCGGTAGGGATATCCTTGTCTCATCGCGCACCAGCAACTCCTGTGGCAGGCCGGGCGCAGTACGCGCTAACCAAGGTTGCCAGGTGCACAGTGTTTCCTCCGTCACATTGGTGCAGCTTGCTTCCGGGTTGGATACGCGCTCTGTTAAGAAACAGTGCGTCTTGGTTGGGTTGTGTATCGGAGGACGCATGACTTTCAACCTTCGTCTCTCCCGAGCCCTTACGGGAGTTGTAGCGATGAGACAAGATAGTAGCTACTAAAAACAATTGGATACCACGAAATTGGGGAGAAAAAGGGCTAAAATTCAACAATTAAAAAAAAAAGAAATATCCTCCGTGTACAACGTAAAACACCAAATAATGCATGCAGAGCAGAATTAGGCCGATGCCCGCTAATTATCAAAATCCAGAAAAGAGCCGTTCAATTCAACAACTACCTAAACGGAAGCGATTCCCAGACTTTCCATAACAAAGCCGTCACCTACAGAGAGATGAACCTGGAGAAGAGTCCCCTAAGCAAGCTGGTTCTGGGGATCTGTTCACAAACACAAACACACCCCACAGAGCGCCAGGACAGCAGCACAATTAGACCCAACCAAATTATGAGAAAACAAAAAGATAATTACTTGACACATTGGAAAGAATTAACAAAAAAACAGAGCAAACTAGAATGCTATTTGGCCCTAAACAGAGAGTACACAGTGGCAGAACACCTGACCACTGTGACTGACCCACAAGTAAGGAAAGCTTTGACTATGTACAGACTCAGTGAGCATAGCCTTGCTATTGAGAAAGGCCACCGTAGGCAGACCTGGCTCACAAGAGAAGACAGGCTATGTGCACACTGCCCACAAAATGAGGTGGAAACTGAGCTGCACTTCCTAACCTCCTGCCAAGTGTATGACCATATTAGAGACACATATTTCCCTCAGATTACACAGATCCACAAAGAATTTGAAAACAAATCCTATTTTGATAAACTCCCATATCTACTGGGTGAAATTCCACAGTGTGCCATCACAGCAGCAAGATTTGTGACCTGTTGCCACAAGAAAAGGGGAACCAGTGAAGAACAAACACCATTGTAAATACAACCCATATTTTTGTTATTTATTTTCACGTTTTGTACTTTAACTATTTGCACATATACTGTATTTCGACATAATATGACATTTCAAATGTCTCTATTCTTTTGTAACTTGTGTGAGTGTAATATTTACTGTTCACTTTTATTGTTTATTTCACTTTTGTTTATCATTTTAACTTGCTTTGGCAATGTAAACATACAGTATGTTTCCTAAGCCAACAAAGCCCCTTGAATTGAATTGAGAGGGAGAGAAGAGCGGAGAGAGAGAAAATGAGACGAGAGAGCGAGAGAAAGATAATTAGAGGGAGGAGAGATGAATAGAGAGAGATCCAGATTCAGTCTTCTCTCCTCTCTCCTCTCATTCCTCTCTTCTCTCCTCTATCCTTTCTCTTCTCTCTTCTCTCTCTCCTCTCTCTCTTCTCTCCTCTCTCTTCTCTCCTCTCTTCTCTCTCTTTTCTCTTCTCCTCTCTCTCTTCTCCTCTCTCTCTTCCCTCCTCTCTCTTCGCTCCTCTCCTCCATGGTTATATACTGAAGGTCTCCGTTCGTTCCACCTGCAAATCGCCTCAGAAACAGAACAGGATTAAACACGCATTATCAAGTAAATGTCAACCATGGCCAAATACAGAGTGGTACTATTAAGAATCAGTCCACATGCATGGGTGAACAATGATTAGCTGCTACCTTATCCTCCTCGAGCTGTACAGTGTGCAACGCCAAAATACAGTATGGTGCGAATTTAACATTACCTGTGTGAACAGTCACACTATTGAACAGTACCTCACCAGCAGTGGCAGTCGGTGCCGTATAAGATTAAGGAGGACAATTTTATTTGTATGGGCATGGCCTTATTTCTATTACAGCATATTGGATGACTGTCATTCATATTCCATTCACCCAGTTCAATGTAACATTGCTAGGTTTAGACTACTACATGATACTCAAATTTGCCCTGTACCCATCATGAGGTTGCTTCAACTTAACATTTATAATGTAGGAGCACAGGTCGAGAGAAAATTTGAGTAATCAAGGTGACACACAGGGACATATTCAATACTGCCTTGCACACTCTTGCAAACGAGTCTCTATTGGACAAATTCTGGTAGGTCCAGCCCCATTTTGTTCCATTTGCTTCCATTTAAGAAACGTTTTGCAATAGAATCAGCGGAAGGAATACACCCACAGTTCACTTTCATAGCAGCCACATACAAACAACATCATCACTTTGCTCTTTGTATAATTCCTCCTCGCATCTACGTGCTCTCCTCCTCTCACCTTTTCCCTTTGCTTGTGGACTTCAGCGCACAACACAACAGCTGTCTGTGACCAGGCAGAAAAAAACTATCCAAGCCAAACATTCATACCATAAACGCCAACAGTTACATCGTTGTCACCATATTAGCTAACGTTATAGTCAACATAGCTACTAGAACTAACGCGTTAGTAAACTTGCTACAATCACACAGGGCAGTGTACAGCAAGCAGTTTAGCAGTTACACTGGTGGGTCCCGGTGGTAATGAATAAATAAAACCGAAAGCTTACCTTGACTTGGAAGAGTTCCTGTGTTGGATAGCCTTAGCCAGCTAGCTAACATAAATAGCTGTTACGGCTTTCTTCCGTCGAAGGAGGGTCGGACCAAAATGCAGCGTGGTTAGCTCGAAACACGATCAATACAAAACAACAAACGGAAAATGTGAAAACCTAATACAGCCTGTCTGGTGACAACTAACACAGAGACAGGAACAATCTCCCACAAACACACAGTGCAACCCGGGCTACCTAAATATGGTTCCCAATCAGAGACAACGAGAATCACCTGACTCTGATTGAGAACCGCCTCAGGCAGCCATAGACTCTGCTAGAATACCCCACTAAGCCACAATCACAAAGCCTACGAAAAAACCCCCATACATAAACACAACACAAAATAAACCCATGTCACACCCTGGACAGACCAAATAAATATAGAAAACACAAGATACTAAGACCAGGGCGTGACAATAGCATTCCTCTCTTTTTGAGTCAGGTTGTTGAGTAGGCTAAATTAGCTAGCTGCATTAGGTAGCTAAGTAAGTGAAAGTAAATTTTTTAATATATATAGCTCTCTCTCTCTCTGCTGTTTCTCCTTAATTTGTGAAGAAATTAATTTGTTCAAAACTGTTTAACTATTATCTTTCTCTCTCTGAGTCAACAACTTACCACATTTTATGCACTGCAGTGGAAGCTACAGAAGCTGCACCTTTTGCTTTCAGTACTATTCATTCTCTGATTCTTTGATTGGATGGACATGTCAGTTCATAATGCAAGAGCTCTGAAAGATTGGAAGATGTCCTCCGGAAGACATAGTAATTACTGTGTAAGTCTATGGAAGGGGTGAAAACCATGAGCCTCTTAGGTTATGTATTGAAGTCAATGTACCCAGAGGAGGACGGAAGCTAGCTGTCCTCCGGCTATACCATGGTGATACCCTAAAGAGTGCTGTTGAGGCTACTGTAGACCTTCATTGCAAAGCAGTGTGTTTTAATCCATTTTGGTGACATACATTTACTATAGTCAATTCTAAAAAGGATAACTTTTTCAATGTTTCACTATTTTAATTAAATTCACTGAGGAGGATGATCCTCACCTTCCTCCTCTAGGAGCCTCCACTGCTCACCAGAAAATATCTCCTCTGCTAAACACATGGTTGATTTGCCGTAGCATCTGCTGTCTTACTAAGCACCTGAGAAATACAGTTGAGGAGGTGCAGGTGTACAGCACAGTACAACTCTTCCCTTATCCAACATCTGGGGAAGCAGATGACATGTCTTAGATATCTCTGAGGAATAAGGCCACCTCTGTTCTGCCCCATATGGTGGGATGACAGAGAGCAGGAAGCCACAGAACAGAGCCGTACCGGACAGGATTTCTAAACACATACATTCGGATCTACTAATGACATTGAGCCACCATGAGAGAAAAAGGGGGGTTCAATAAAATGTGTCCACCAATTATCTCCAAAAGTGACTCATTATCGCTCGGAGAAGATCCTTGACTTCTTACTGTACACCTTGGTTGGTCCGTGAGTCACTGTGACAAAATATACATTTCATTCCGAAGACAAGGTGTCCTTCAGGCACAGAGGAGTTCCCCTAAGTGACGGCTTCACCAGGCAACCACTCAGAGGAGGGAGGGAGGGTTGAGAGGGGGTTGCCTGGGACAAAGGCCAATTCTCCTTAGTGTTAGTGATAAAAATCCATCTGATTGAAATTGCATCTGATTATGAGAGAGATAGAGGGAGAGGAGGGAGGGGAGTGGCTTGCACAATCGCTAAGGTGCTCTTTTTCATTCTCCTGTCCTACGCTTCGCCTGATGAAAGCTAATTACGCCGTGTAGCAAGGAGGAGAAGAGGAGAGGCCGCTGTGTTGGTGGAGGAGAGGAAATAGGGGTAAGAAAAGGAGAAAGGGAGCAGGGGTTGGGATAATTGGGGTGTGTGATTACACAGACTGCTGTTGGGAGGATTTAGCCAACAACAGACTCTGCAGCAGGCAACACACTGCTCTGCCATCAGGAGACACAGAGTGAAAGGAGCAGGTGATAACACTGATATTTTGCTAATGTTGCCACACACACACACACATACACACACACCACACACACCTTCACTGCACTCACTCCAGACAAGACAGTGTTTAAATAGAGGAATCGGGGAAGGATGTCAGCTGTTCCTTAATGGTCAGGTTTGGAAAGACCAACAATCTTATTGAAGATGGAAGTATCTAAACATGGGTTCAATGACCTCTGTGTTTGGCCATTTCAATAGCAGTAATCCCCAGCACAGACTAACAGAACAGTATGAGGTAGAACCAGCCCCAGCACAGACTAACAGAACAGTATGAGGTAGAACCAGCCCCAGCACAGACTAACAGAACAGTATGAGGTAGAACCAGCCCCAGCACAGACTAACAGAACAGTATGAGGTAGAACCAGCCACAGCACAGACTAACAGAACAGTATGAGGTAGAACCAGCCCCAGCACAGACTAACAGAACAGTATGAGGTAGAACCAGCCACAGCACAGACTAACAGAACAGTATGAGGTAGAACCAGCCCCAGCACAGACTAACAGAACAGTATGAGGTAGAACCAGCCCCAGCACAGACTAACAGAACAGTATGAGGTAGAACCAGCCCCAGCACAGACTAACAGAACAGTATGAGGTAGAACCAGCCCCAGCACAGACTAACAGAACAGTATGAGGTAGAACCAGCCCCAGCACAGACTAACAGAACAGTATGAGGTAGAACCAGCCCCAGCACAGACTAACAGAACAGTATGAGGTAAAACCAGCCCCAGCCCAGACTAAAAGAACAGTATGAGGTAGAACCAGCCCCAGCCCAGACTAAAAGAACAGTATGAGGTAGAACCAGCCCCAGCCCAGACTAACAGAACAGCATGGGGTAGAACCAGCCCCAGCCCAGACTAACAGAACAGTATGAGGTAGAACCAGCCCCAGCCCAGAATAACAGAACAGCATTACGTAGAACCAGCCCCAGCCCAGACTAACAGAACAGTATGAGGTAGAACCAGCCCAGACTAACATAACAGCATGAGGTAGAACCAGCCCAGACTAACAGAATAGTATGTGGTAGTGCCAACCCCAACACAGACTAAGAGAACAGCATGAGGTAGTACCAACCCCAGCCCAGACTAAGAGAACAGCATGAGGTAGAACCAGCCCCAGCCCAGACTAACAGAACTGTAAGAGGTAGAACCAGCCCCAGCCCAGACTAACAGAACAGTATGAGGTAGAACCAGCCCCAGCCCAGACTAACAGAACAGTATGACGTAGAACCAGCTCCAGCCCAGACTAACAGAACAGTATGAGGTAGAACCAGCCCCAGCCCAGACTAACAGAACAGCTTGAGGTAGAACCGGCCCAAGCCCAGACTAACAGGACAGTATGAAGTAGAACCAGCCCCAGCCCAGACTAGCAGAACAGTATGAGGTAGAACCAGTCCCAGCCCAGACTAACAGAACAGGATAAGGTAGAACCAGCCCCAGTGCAGACTCATAGAACAGCATGAGGTAGAACCGGCCCCAGCCCAGATAAAACAGCATGAGTTAGAACCAGCCCCAGACTAACAGAACAGTATGAGGTAGAACCAGCCCCAGTTCAGACTCATAGAACAGCATGAGGTAGAACCGGCCGCAGCGCAGATAAAACAGCATGAGTTAGAACCAGCCCCAGACTAACAGAACAGCATGAGGTAGAACCAGCCCCAGCCCAGACTAACAGAACAGTATGATGTAGAACCAGCCCCAGCCCAGACTAACAGAACAGTATGAGGTAGAACCAGCCCCAGCCCAGACTAACAGAACAGTATGAGGTAGAACCAGCCCCAGCACAGACTAACAGAACAGTATGAGGTAGAACCAGCCCCAGCCCAGACTAAAAGAACAGTATCAGGTAGAACCAGCCCCAGCCCAGAATAACAGAACAGCATTACGTAGAACCAGCCCCAGCCCAGACTAACAGAACAGTATGAGGTAGAACCAGCCCCAGCGCAGACTCATAGAACAGCATGAGGTAGAACCGGCCCCAGCCCAGATAAAACAGCATGAGTTAGAACCAGCCCCAGACTAACAGAACAGTATGAGGTAGAACCAGCCCCAGCTCAGACTCATAGAACAGCATGAGGTAGAACCGGCCGCGGTTCTGTTAGCCCAGACTAACAGGACAGTATAAGGTAGAACCAGCCCCATCCCAGACTAACAGAACAGTATGAGGTAGAACCAGCCCCAGCCCAGACTAACAGAACAGTATGAGGTAGAACCAGCCCCAGCGCAGACTAACATAGCAGTATGAGGTAGAACAAGCCCCAGCCCAGACTAACAGAACAGTATGAGATAGAACAAGCCCCAGCCCAGACTAACAGAACAGGATAAGGTAGAACCAGCACCAGCGCAGACTAACAGAACAGTAATAGGAAGAACAAGCCCAGCCCAGACTCATAGAATAGCATGACGTAGAACCCGCCCCCGCCCAGACTAAAAGAACAGTATGACGTAGAACCCGCCAAGACTAACAGAACAGTATGTGGTAGTACCAACCCCAAACAAGACTAACAGAACAGCCCAGATAAAACAGCATGAGTTAGAACAAGCCCCAGCCCAGACTAACAGAACAGGATAAGGTAGAACCAGCACCAGCGCAGACTAACAGAACAGTAATAGGAAGAACAAGCCCAGCTCAGACTCATAGAACAGCATGAGGTAGAACTGGCCCCAGCCCAGATAAAACAGCATGAGTTAGAACCAGCCCCAGACTAACAGAACAGTATGAGGTAGAACCCGCCCCAGCCCAGACTAACAGAACAGTATGATGTAGAACCAGCCCCAGTCCAGACTAACAGAACAGTATGAGGTAGAACCAGCCCCAGCCCAGACTAACAGAACAGCGTGGGGTAGAACCAGCCCCAGCCCAGACTAACAGAACAGTATGAGGTAGAACCAGCCCCAGCCCAGAATAACAGAACAGCATTACGTAGAACCAGCCCCAGCCCAGACTAACAGAACAGTATGAGGTAGAACCAGCCCAGACTAACATAACAGCATGAGGTAGAACCAGCCCAGACTAACAGAATAGTATGTGGTAGTGCCAACCCCAACACAGACTAAGAGAACAGCATGAGGTAGTACCAACCCCAGCCCAGACTAAGAGAACAGCATGAGGTAGAACCAGCCCCAGCCCAGACTAACAGAACTGTAAGAGGTAGAACCAGCCCCAGCCCAGACTAACAGAACAGTATGAGGTAGAACCAGCCCCAGCCCAGACTAACAGAACAGTATGACGTAGAACCAGCTCCAGCCCAGACTAACAGAACAGTATGAGGTAGAACCAGCCCCAGCCCAGACTAACAGAACAGCTTGAGGTAGAACCGGCCCAAGCCCAGACTAACAGGACAGTATGAAGTAGAACCAGCCCCAGCCCAGACTAGCAGAACAGTATGAGGTAGAACCAGTCCCAGCCCAGACTAACAGAACAGGATAAGGTAGAACCAGCCCCAGTGCAGACTCATAGAACAGCATGAGGTAGAACCGGCCCCAGCCCAGATAAAACAGCATGAGTTAGAACCAGCCCCAGACTAACAGAACAGTATGAGGTAGAACCAGCCCCAGTTCAGACTCATAGAACAGCATGAGGTAGAACCGGCCGCAGCGCAGATAAAACAGCATGAGTTAGAACCAGCCCCAGACTAACAGAACAGCATGAGGTAGAACCAGCCCCAGCCCAGACTAACAGAACAGTATGATGTAGAACCAGCCCCAGCCCAGACTAACAGAACAGTATGAGGTAGAACCAGCCCCAGCCCAGACTAACAGAACAGTATGAGGTAGAACCAGCCCCAGCACAGACTAACAGAACAGTATGAGGTAGAACCAGCCCCAGCCCAGACTAAAAGAACAGTATCAGGTAGAACCAGCCCCAGCCCAGAATAACAGAACAGCATTACGTAGAACCAGCCCCAGCCCAGACTAACAGAACAGTATGAGGTAGAACCAGCCCCAGCGCAGACTCATAGAACAGCATGAGGTAGAACCGGCCCCAGCCCAGATAAAACAGCATGAGTTAGAACCAGCCCCAGACTAACAGAACAGTATGAGGTAGAACCAGCCCCAGCTCAGACTCATAGAACAGCATGAGGTAGAACCGGCCGCGGTTCTGTTAGCCCAGACTAACAGGACAGTATAAGGTAGAACCAGCCCCATCCCAGACTAACAGAACAGTATGAGGTAGAACCAGCCCCAGCCCAGACTAACAGAACAGTATGAGGTAGAACCAGCCCCAGCGCAGACTAACATAGCAGTATGAGGTAGAACAAGCCCCAGCCCAGACTAACAGAACAGTATGAGATAGAACAAGCCCCAGCCCAGACTAACAGAACAGGATAAGGTAGAACCAGCACCAGCGCAGACTAACAGAACAGTAATAGGAAGAACAAGCCCAGCCCAGACTCATAGAATAGCATGACGTAGAACCCGCCCCCGCCCAGACTAAAAGAACAGTATGACGTAGAACCCGCCAAGACTAACAGAACAGTATGTGGTAGTACCAACCCCAAACAAGACTAACAGAACAGCCCAGATAAAACAGCATGAGTTAGAACAAGCCCCAGCCCAGACTAACAGAACAGGATAAGGTAGAACCAGCACCAGCGCAGACTAACAGAACAGTAATAGGAAGAACAAGCCCAGCTCAGACTCATAGAACAGCATGAGGTAGAACTGGCCCCAGCCCAGATAAAACAGCATGAGTTAGAACCAGCCCCAGACTAACAGAACAGTATGAGGTAGAACCCGCCCCAGCCCAGACTAACAGAACAGTATGATGTAGAACCAGCCCCAGTCCAGACTAACAGAACAGTATGAGGTAGAACCAGCCCCAGCCCAGACTAAAAGAACAGCATGAGGTAGAACCAGCCCCAGCGCAGACTAACAGAACAGTATGAGGTAGAACCAACCCCAGCCCAGACTAACAGGACAGTATAAGGTAGAACCCGCCCCATCCCAGACTAACAGAACAGTATGAGGTAGAACCAGCCCCAGCCCAGACTAACAGAACAGTATGAGGTAGAACCAGCCCCAGCGCAGACTAACATAGCAGTATGAGGTAGAACAAGCCCCAGCCCAGACTAACAGAACAGTATGAGATAGAACAAGCCCCAGCCCAGACTAACAGAACAGGATTAGGTAGAACCAGCACCAGCGCAGACTAACAGAACAGTAATAGGAAGAACAAGCCCATCCCAGACTCATAGAATAGCATGACGTAGAACCTGCCCCCGCCCAGACTAAAAGAACAGTATGACGTAGAACCCGCCAAGACTAACAGAACAGTATGTGGTAGTACCAACCCCAACCAAGACTAACAGAACAGCATGAGGTAGAACCAGCTCTAGGCCAGACTAACAGAACAGTATGAGGTAGAACAGCCCCAGTGAAGACTAACAGAACAGTATGAGGTTGAACAAGTCCCAGCCCAGACTAACAGAACAATATGAGGTAGAACCAGGCCCAGCCCAGACTAATAGAACAGCATAAGGTAGAACCGGCCTCAGCCCAGATAGAACAGCATGAGGTAGAACCAGCTCCAGTTCAAACTAAAGGAACAGTATGAGGTAGAACCATCCACAGCCCAGACAAACAGAACAGGATGAAGTAGAACCAGCTCAGACTAACAGAACAGTATGATATAGAACCAGTCCAGACTAACATAACAGTATGGGGTAGAACCAGCCCCAGCGCAGACTAACAGAACAGTATGAGGTAGAACCAGCCCCAGCCAAGACAAACAGAACAGTATGACGTAGAACCAGCCCCAGCCCAGACTAACAGAACAGTATGAGGTAGAACAAGCCCCAGCCCAGACTCATAGAACAGCATGAGGTAGAACTGGCCCCAGCCCAGATAAAACAGCATGAGGTAGAACCAGCCCCAGCACAGACTAACAGAACAGCATGAGGTAGAACCAGCCCAGCCCAGACTAACAGAACAGTATGAGGTAGAACAAGCCCCAGCCCAGACTCATAGAACAGCATGAGGTAGAACTGGCCCCAGCCCAGATAAAACAGCATGAGGTAGAACCAGCCCCAGCCCAGACTAACAGAACAGTATGAGGTAGAACCAGTCCCAGCCCAGACTAACAGAACAGGATAAGGTAGAACCAGCCCCAGCGCAGACTCATAGAACAGCATGAGGTAGAACCAGCCCCAGCCCAGATAAAACAGCATGAGTTAGAACCAGCCCCAGACTAACAGAACAGTATGAGGTAGAACCAGCCCCAGCTCAGACTCATAGAACAGCATGAGGTAGAACCGGCCGCGGTTCTGTTAGCCCAGACTAACAGGACAGTATAAGGTAGAACCAGCCCTATCCCAGACTAACAGAACAGTATGAGGTAGAACCAGCCCCAGCCCAGACTAACAGAACAGTATGAGGTAGAACCAGCCCCAGCGCAGACTAACATAGCAGTATGAGGTAGAACAAGCCCCAGCCCAGACTAACAGAACAGTATGAGATAGAACAAGCCCCAGCCCAGACTAAAAGAACAGGATAAGGTAGAACCAGCACCAGCGCAGACTAACAGAACAGTAATAGGAAGAACAAGCCCAGCCCAGACTCATAGAATAGCATGACGTAGAACCTGCCCCCGCCCAGACTAAAAGAACAGTATGACGTAGAACCCGCCAAGACTAACAGAACAGTATGTGGTAGTACCAACCCCAAACAAGACTAACAGAACAGCCCAGATAAAACAGCATGAGTTAGAACCAGCCCCAGACTAACAGAACAGTATGAGGTAGAACCAGCCCCAGCCCAGACTAACAGAACAGCATGAGGTAGAACAAGCCCCAGCTCAGACTCATAGAACAGCATGAGGTAGAACTGGCCCCAGCCCAGATAAAACAGCATGAGCTAGAACCAGCCCCAGACTAACAGAACAGTATGAGGTAGAACCCGCCCCAGCCCAGACTAACAGAACAGTATGATGTAGAACCAGCCCCAGTCCAGACTAACAGAACAGTATGAGGTAGAACCAGCCCCAGCCCAGACTAAAAGAACAGCATGAGGTAGAACCAGCCCCATCCCAGACTAACAGAACAGTATGAGGTAGAACCAGCCCCAGCCCAGACTAACAGAACAGTATGAGGTAGAACCAGCCCCAGCGCAGACTAACATAGCAGTATGAGGTAGAACAAGCCCCAGCCCAGACTAACAGAACAGGATTAGGTAGAACCAGCACCAGCGCAGACTAACAGAACAGTAATAGGAAGAACAAGCCCATCCCAGACTCATAGAATAGCATGACGTAGAACCTGCCCCCGCCCAGACTAAAAGAACAGTATGACGTAGAACCCGCCAAGACTAACAGAACAGTATGTGGTAGTACCAACCCCAACCAAGACTAACAGAACAGCATGAGGTAGAACCAGCTCTAGGCCAGACTAACAGAACAGTATGAGGTAGAACAGCCCCAGTGAAGACTAACAGAACAGTATGAGGTTGAACAAGTCCCAGCCCAGACTAACAGAACAATATGAGGTAGAACCAGGCCCAGCCCAGACTAATAGAACAGCATAAGGTAGAACCGGCCTCAGCCCAGATAGAACAGCATGAGGTAGAACCAGCTCCAGTTCAAACTAAAGGAACAGTATGAGGTAGAACCATCCACAGCCCAGACAAACAGAACAGGATGAAGTAGAACCAGCTCAGACTAACAGAACAGTATGATATAGAACCAGTCCAGACTAACATAACAGTATGGGGTAGAACCAGCCCCATCCCAGACTAACAAAACAGCATGAGGTAGAACCAGCCACAGCGCAGACTAACAGAACAGTATGAGGTAGAACCAGCCCCAGCCAAGACAAACAGAACAGTATGACGTAGAACCAGCCCCAGCCCAGACTAACAGAACAGTATGAGGTAGAACAAGCCCCAGCCCAGACTCATAGAACAGCATGAGGTAGAACTGGCCCCAGCCCAGATAAAACAGCATGAGGTAGAACCAGCCCCAGCACAGACTAACGGAACAGTATGAGGTAGAACCAGCCCCAGCCCAGACTAACAGAACAGTATGAGGTAGAACCAACCCCAGCGCAGACTAACAGAACAGAATTTGGTGGAACCAGCCCCAGCCCAGACTTAAAGAACAGTATGAGATAGAACCAGCCCCAGCCTAGACTAACAGAACAGTATGAGGTAGAGCCAGCCCCAGCCCAGACTAACAGAGGAGTATGAGGTAGAACCAGCACCAACACAGACTAATAGAACAGCATGAGGTAGAACCGGCCACTGCCCTATTAGAACAGCATGAGGTAGAACCAGCCCCAGCCCAGACTAACAGAACAGTATGAGGTAGAACCAGCGGCAGTCCAGGTTAACAGAACAGGATGAGGTAGAACCTGCCCCAGACCAGACTAACAGAACAGCATGAGGTAGAACCAGCCCCAGCCAAGATAGAACAGCATGAGGTAGAACCAGCTCCAGCACAGACTAACAAAACATTATGACGTAGAACTAGCCCCAGCCCCAGCCCAGACTAACAGAACAGCATGAGGTAGAACCAGCCACAGCCCAGACTAACAGAACAGTATGAGGTAGAACCAGCCCCAGCCCAGACTAACAGAACAGCATGAGGTAGAACCAGCCCCAGCCCAGACTAACAGAACAGGATGAGGTAGAACCAGCCCCAGACCAGACTAACAGAACAGCATGAGGTAGAACTGGCCCCAGCCCAGATAGAACAACATGAGGTAGAACTAGCACCATCACAGACTAACAGAACAGTATGATGTAGAACCAGCCCCAGCCCAGACTAACAGAACAGCATGAGGTAGAACTGGCCCCAGCCCAGATAGAACAGCATGAGGTAGAACTAGCCCCATCACAGACTAACAGAACAGTATGATGTAGAACCAGCCCCAGCACAGACTAAAAGAACAGCATGAGGTAGAACTAGCCCCATCACAGACTAACAGAACAGTATTAGGTAGAACCAACCCCAGCGCAGACTAACAGAACAGAATTTGGTGGAACCAGCCCCAGCCCAGACTTAAAGAACAGTATGAGATAGAACCAGCCCCAGCCTAGACTAACAGAACAGTATGAGGTAGAGCCAGCCCCAGCCCAGACTAACAGAGGAGTATGAGGTAGAACCAGCACCAACACAGACTAATAGAACAGCATGAGGTAGAACCGGCCACCGCCCTATTAGAACAGCATGAGGTAGAAACAGCCCCAGCCCAGACTAACAGAACAGTATGAGGTAGAACCAGCGGCAGTCCAGGTTAACAGAACAGGATGAGGTAGAACCTGCCCCAGACCAGACTACAGAACAGCATGAGGTAGAACCAGCCCCAGCCCAGATAGAACAGCATGAGGTAGAACCAGCCCCAGCACAGACTAATAAAACATTATGACGTAGAACTAGCCCCAGCCCCAGCCCAGACTAACAGAACAGGATGAGGTAGAACCAGCCCCAGACCAGACTAACAGAACAGCATGAGGTAGAACTGGCCCCAGCCCAGATAGAACAGCATGAGGTAGAACTAGCCCCATCACAGACTAACAGAACAGTATGATGTAGAACCAGCCCCAGCCCAGACTTACAGAACAGCATGAGGTAGAACTGGCCCCAGCCCAGATAGAACAACATGAGGTAGAACTAGCCCCATCACAGACTAACAGAACAGTATGATGTAGAACCAGCCCCAGCCCAGACTAACAGAACAGCATGAGGTAGAACTGGCCCCAGCCCAGATAAAACAGCATGAGGTAGAACCAGCCCCAGCACAGACTAACGGAACAGTATGAGGTAGAACCAGCCCCAGCCCAGACTAACAGAACAGTATGAGGTAGAACCAACCCCAGCGCAGACTAACAGAACAGAATTTGGTGGAACCAGCCCCAGCCCAGACTTAAAGAACAGTATGAGATAGAACCAGCCCCAGCCTAGACTAACAGAACAGTATGAGGTAGAGCCAGCCCCAGCCCAGACTAACAGAGGAGTATGAGGTAGAACCAGCACCAACACAGACTAATAGAACAGCATGAGGTAGAACCGGCCACTGCCCTATTAGAACAGCATGAGGTAGAACCAGCCCCAGCCCAGACTAACAGAACAGTATGAGGTAGAACCAGCGGCAGTCCAGGTTAACAGAACAGGATGAGGTAGAACCTGCCCCAGACCAGACTAACAGAACAGCATGAGGTAGAACCAGCCCCAGCCAAGATAGAACAGCATGAGGTAGAACCAGCTCCAGCACAGACTAACAAAACATTATGACGTAGAACTAGCCCCAGCCCCAGCCCAGACTAACAGAACAGCATGAGGTAGAACCAGCCACAGCCCAGACTAACAGAACAGTATGAGGTAGAACCAGCCCCAGCCCAGACTAACAGAACAGCATGAGGTAGAACCAGCCCCAGCCCAGACTAACAGAACAGGATGAGGTAGAACCAGCCCCAGACCAGACTAACAGAACAGCATGAGGTAGAACTGGCCCCAGCCCAGATAGAACAACATGAGGTAGAACTAGCACCATCACAGACTAACAGAACAGTATGATGTAGAACCAGCCCCAGCCCAGACTAACAGAACAGCATGAGGTAGAAC
Organism: Oncorhynchus kisutch; assembly: GCF_002021735.2. Lineage (NCBI taxonomy): Eukaryota > Metazoa > Chordata > Actinopteri > Salmoniformes > Salmonidae > Oncorhynchus > Oncorhynchus kisutch. The sequence continues at coordinate 47,842,501 of NC_034189.2, read as the reverse complement.
TGGCCCCAGCCCAGATAGAACAGCATGAGGTAGAACTAGCCCCATCACAGACTAACAGAACAGTATGATGTAGAACCAGCCCCAGCACAGACTAAAAGAACAGCATGAGGTAGAACTAGCCCCATCACAGACTAACAGAACAGTATTAGGTAGAACCAACCCCAGCGCAGACTAACAGAACAGAATTTGGTGGAACCAGCCCCAGCCCAGACTTAAAGAACAGTATGAGATAGAACCAGCCCCAGCCTAGACTAACAGAACAGTATGAGGTAGAGCCAGCCCCAGCCCAGACTAACAGAGGAGTATGAGGTAGAACCAGCACCAACACAGACTAATAGAACAGCATGAGGTAGAACCGGCCACCGCCCTATTAGAACAGCATGAGGTAGAAACAGCCCCAGCCCAGACTAACAGAACAGTATGAGGTAGAACCAGCGGCAGTCCAGGTTAACAGAACAGGATGAGGTAGAACCTGCCCCAGACCAGACTACAGAACAGCATGAGGTAGAACCAGCCCCAGCCCAGATAGAACAGCATGAGGTAGAACCAGCCCCAGCACAGACTAATAAAACATTATGACGTAGAACTAGCCCCAGCCCCAGCCCAGACTAACAGAACAGGATGAGGTAGAACCAGCCCCAGACCAGACTAACAGAACAGCATGAGGTAGAACTGGCCCCAGCCCAGATAGAACAGCATGAGGTAGAACTAGCCCCATCACAGACTAACAGAACAGTATGATGTAGAACCAGCCCCAGCCCAGACTTACAGAACAGCATGAGGTAGAACTGGCCCCAGCCCAGATAGAACAACATGAGGTAGAACTAGCCCCATCACAGACTAACAGAACAGTATGATGTAGAACCAGCCCCAGCCCAGACTAACAGAACAGGATGAGGTAGAACCAGCCCCAGACCAGACTAACAGAACAGCATGAGGTAGAACTGGCCCCAGCCCAGATAGAACAGCATGAGGTAGAACTAGCCCCATCACAGACTAACAGAACAGTATGATGTAGAACCAGCCCCAGCCCAGACTTACAGAACAGCATGAGGTAGAACTGGCCCCAGCCCAGATAGAACAGCATGAGGTAGAACTAGCCCCATCACAGACTAACAGAACAGTATGATGTAGAACCAGCCCCAGCCCAGACTTACAGAACAGCATGAGGTAGAACTGGCCCCAGCCCAGATAGAACAACATGAGGTAGAACTAGCCCCATCACAGACTAACAGAACAGTATGATGTAGAACCAGCCCCAGCCCAGACTAACAGAACAGGATGAGGTAGAACCAGCCCCAGACCAGACTAACAGAACAGCATGAGGTAGAACTGGCCCCAGCCCAGATAGAACAGCATGAGGTAGAACTAGCCCCATCACAGACTAACAGAACAGTATGATGTAGAACCAGCCCCAGCCCAGACTTACAGAACAGCATGAGGTAGAACTGGCCCCAGCCCAGATAGAACAACATGAGGTAGAACTAGCCCCATCACAGACTAACAGAACAGTATGATGTAGAACCAGCCCCAGCCCAGACTAACAGAACAGCATGAGGTAGAACTGGCCCCAGCCCAGATAGAACAGCATGAGGTAGAACTAGCCCCATCACAGACTAACAGAACAGTATGATGTAGAACCAGCCCCAGCACAGACTAAAAGAACAGCATGAGGTAGAACTAGCCCCATCACAGACTAACAGAACAGTATGATGTAGAACCAGCCCCAGCCTAGACTAACAGAACAGGATGAGGTAGAACCTGCCCCAGACCAGACTAACAGAACAGCATGAGGTAGAACTGGCCCCAGCCCAGATAGAACAGCATGAGGTAGAACCAGCCCCAGCACAGACTAACAAAACAGTATGACGTAGAACCAGCCCCAGCCCAGACTAACAGAACAGCATGAGGTAGAACCAGCCCCAGCCCAGACTAACAGAACAGTATGAGGTAGAACCAGCCCCAGTCCAGACTAACAGAACAGTATGACGTAGAACCAGCCCCAGCACAGACTAACAAAACAGTATGACGTAGAACCAGCCCCAGCCCAGACTAACAGAACAGCATGAGGTAGAACCAGCCCCAGCGCAGACTAACAGAACAGCATGAGGTAGAACAAGCCCCAGCTCAGACTCATAGAACAGCATGAGGTAGAACTGGCCCCAGCCCAGATAAAACAGCATGAGTTAGAACCAGCCCCAGACTAACAGAACAGTATGAGGTAGAACCCGCCCCAGCCCAGACTAACAGAACAGTATGATGTAGAACCAGCCCCAGCCCAGACTAACAGAACAGTATGATGTAGAACCAGCCCCATCCCAGACTAACAGAACAGCATGAGGTAGAACCAGGCCCAGCCCAGACTAATAGAACAGCATAAGGTAGAACCGGCCTCAGCCCAGATAGAACAGCATGAGGCAGAACCAGCTCCAGTTCAAACTAAAGGAACAGTATGAGGTAGAACCATCCACAGCCCAGACAAACAGAACAGTATGATATAGAACCAGTCCAGACTAACAGAACAGTATGGGGTAGAACCAGCCCCATCCCAGACTAACAAAACTGCATGAGGTAGAACCATCCACAGCCCAGACTAACAGAACAGTATGAGGTAGAACCAGCCCCAGCCCAGACTAACAGAACAGCATGAGGTAGAACCATCCCCAGCCCAGACTAACAGAACAGTATGATGTAGAACCAGCCCCAGCCTAGACTAACAGAACAGGATGAGGTAGAACCTGCCCCAGACCAGACTAACAGAAAAGCATGAGGTAGAACTGGCCCCAGCCCAGATAGAACAGCATGAGGTAGAACCAGCCCCAGCACAGACTAACAGAGCAGTATGATGTAGAACCAGCCCCAGCCCAGACTAAAAGAACAGCATGAGGTAGAACTAGCCCCATCACAGACTAACAGAACAGTATGATGTAGAACCAGCCCCAGCCCAGACTAACAGGACAGTATAAGGTAGAACCAGCCCCATCCCAGACTAACAGAACAGTATGAGGTAGAACCAGCCCCAGCCCAGACTAACAGAACAGTATGAGGTAGAACCAGCCCCAGCGCAGACTAACATAGCAGTATGAGATAGAACAAGCCCCAGCCCAGACTAACAGAACAGGATAAGGTAGAACCAGCACCAGCGCAGACTAACAGAACAGTAATAGGAAGAACAAGCCCAGCCCAGACTCATAGAATAGCATGACGTAGAACCTGCCCCCGCCCAGACTAAAAGAACAGTATGACGTAGAACCCGCCAAGACTAACAGAACAGTATGTGGTAGTACCAACCCCAACCAAGACTAACAGAACAGCATGAGGTAGAACCAGCTCTAGGCCAGACTAACAGAACAGTATGAGGTAGAACAGCCCCAGTGAAGACTAACAGAACAGTATGAGGTTGAACAAGTCCCAGCCCAGACTAACAGAACAATATGAGGTAGAACCAGGCCCAGCCCAGACTAACAGAACAGCATAAGGTAGAACCGGCCTCAGCCCAGATAGAACAGCATGAGGTAGAACCAGCTCCAGTTCAAACTAAAGGAACAGTATGAGGTAGAACCATCCACAGCCCAGACAAACAGAACAGGATGAAGTAGAACCAGCTCAGACTAACAGAACAGTATGATATAGAACCAGTCCAGACTAACAGAACAGTATGGGGTAGAACCAGCCCCATCCCAGACTAACAAAACTGCATGAGGTAGAACCAGCCACAGCCCAGACTAACAGATCAGTATGATGTAGAACCAGCCCCAGCCCAGACTAACAGAACAGCATGAGGTAGAACTGGCCCCAGCCCAGATAGAACAGCATGAGGTACAACTAGCCCCATCACAGACTAACAGAACAGTATGATGTAGAACCAGCCCCAGCCCAGACTAAAATAACAGCATGAGGTAGAACTAGCCGCATCACAGACTAACAGAGCAGTATGATGTAGAACCAGCCCCAGCCCAGACTAAAAGAACAGCATGAGGTAGAACTAGCCCCATCACAGACTAACAGAACAGTATGATGTAGAACCAGCCCCAGCCCAGACTAAAAGAACAGCATGAGGTAGAACTAGCCCCATCACAGACTAACAGAACAGTATGATGTAGAACCAGCCCCAGCACAGACTAAAAGAACAGCATGAGGTAGAACTAGCCCCATCACAGACTAACAGAACAGTATGATGTAGAACCAGCCCCAGCCCAGACTAAAAGAACAGCATGAGGTAGAACTAGCCCCATCACAGACTAACAGAACAGTATGATGTAGAACCAGCCCCAGCCCAGACTAACAGAACAGCATGAGGTAGAACTGGCCCCAGCCCAGATAGAACAGCATGAGGTAGAACTAGCCCCATCACAGACTAACAGAACAGTATGATGTAGAACCAGCCCCAGGCCAGATAGAACAGTATGAGGTAGAACTAGCCCCATCACAGACTAACAGAACAGTATGATGTAGAACCAGCCCCAGCCCAGACTAACAGAACAGCATGAGGTAGAACTGGCCCCAGCCCAGATAGAACAGCATGAGGTAGAACTAGCCCCATCACAGACTAACAGAACAGTATGATGTAGAACCAGCCCCAGGCCAGATAGAACAGTATGAGGTAGAACTAGCCCCATCACAGACTAACAGAACAGTATGATGTAGAACCAGCCCCAGCCCAGACTAACAGAACAGCATGAGGTAGAACTGGCCCCAGCCCAGATAGAACAGCATGAGGTAGAACTAGCCCCATCACAGACTAACAGAACAGTATGATGTAGAACCAGCCCCAGCCCAGACTAACAGAACAGGATGAGGTAGAACCTGCCGCAGACCAGACTAACAGAACAGCATGAGGTAGAACTAGCCCCATCACAGACTAACAGAACAGTATGATGTAGAACCAGCCCCAGCCCAGACTAACAGAACAGCATGAGGTAGAACTAGCCCCATCACAGACTAACAGAACAGTATGATGTAGAACCAGCCCCAGCCCAGACGAAATGAACAGCATGAGGTTGAACCAGCCACAGGCCAGATAGAACAGCATGAGGTTGAACCGGCCCCAGGCCAGATAGAACAGTATGAGGTTGAACCGGCCCCAGGCCAGATAGAACAGTATGAGGTTGAACCGGCCCCAGGCCAGATAGAACAGCATGAGGTTGAACCGGCCCCAGGCCAGATAGAACAGTGTGAGGTTGAACCGGCCCCAGGCCAGATAGAACAGCATGAGGTTGAACCGGCCCCAGGCCAGATAGAACAGTATGAGGTTGAACCGGCCCCAGGCCAGATAGAACAGCATGAGGTTGAACCGGCCCCAGGCCAGATAGAACAGCCTGAGGTTGAACCGGCCCCAGGCCAGATAGAACAGTATGAGGTGGAACCGGCCCCAGGCCAGATAGAACAGTGTGAGGTTGAACCGGCCCCAGGCCAGATAGAACAGTGTGAGGTTGAACCGGCCCCAGGCCAGATAGAACAGCATGAGGAAGTTGTCATTAGACAGTAGATTCAGACTGTAATAGTTGGACGGGAAACTGGACAGATCTTGAATTGAGCTCCAGGGTCAACTAAAAGAAAGAGACCATAAACTGCCCATGTAGTCCAGGGTTGTTTGCTTCTGACACCACAATGACCTGCTCTCCAGATCCATGAAGCATCCATCTTCCCCACTATCTCATTGCTAGATGGGGCATAATATTGATCAGCGGTTCATTCAAAATGTCCCTCCTCCCTCCATGTAGCTCCTCTCCCTTCTTCTCTCCTTTTATGTTGCAGAACAAAAGCGTAACCAGTGAAAGGCCAGAGACAGGGTGAGTTAGGGACCATCGATGGTAAAGACAAAACCAAAGGGCTGGTTTGACTAAATGTCACTGGTTATTTACACTAAGAAGAAGTGTCAGTCTTAGAGAAAAGAGAACCTTGTTAAGGTGAAGACATTTATCTAAGCAGTGCTTAATCTCCAGTTAAAAGGGCCTTACGGATCCCTCAACCTCAGTTTATCACTGACCACGTCACCTGTAATACCATGAGGAAAGAGTTATCATGTTCTCAAGAACCACCACCAAATTGGAGGGCGCATTTGCCAGTTATCTGACATTACAAATACAACTGCTAGGATGGACCAACGACCAATGAAACAATTACATTGGCACAGAATTAACCGGCATCAAAAACGAATGTTCATTAGAGATGAAGAAGGGAGAGATGAATATGGATTTTCCCACTTCAGGCCTGTCCAGTGGCTTGTTCTTGGGCCTAATCCCTCCCTGCTATCCCATCAGGCTGTACTGTACCGTGGTCCGTGGAGCCCTCTCGACCCTACTCTGTGACCCCCACTATCAAAGCTACAGGTGCTGCACGAGTGGCTTCACATCAAAGCTCCCCCACGTCCTCCTAATGAAACACAATGTTGTTGCTCCAACGTTGTCTTTGAACCTCCCCCTCCTCCCGATCTGGCCCACAAAGGCTCAATTAGCCCCACTTCAGAACTCCACGCAGCGGCGACATCAGCCACGTCCTATCCCTTGCCCCCCCCTTTCACAGACCCTCTTGAATCAGGCTGCAGCTTTGTTTGGGTGAATTATTACAACATCGTCAGCTGCTGTTGTTTCTAATCAACTGAAAACCCTGGGCATCGTGATCAAGGTAACTTCGGATGAGAGCAAACACAGGCAGATCAGAGAGGGAGTGTTATCAGTGCTGGAGGAAGATGTGTGTGTGTGTGTGAGATGGTGGTTAAAGATGATGAAGAGGGGCAGAGGCTAGGGTTAGGGACACCAGAACCATGTACAGATCCATGCAGTACGTCCATCCATTTGTCCACATGATCCCAGAAGATAATATGAGGGTGATGAATGGGTCAAAAGTGGCATATTCCACTTCTGGAGGAAATAAATAATAATAATAATAATGATGTTGGCCATTTCCTAACTTTGTCATCATGTCTACTAATGCTAAAATATACAAAGTAGAGGTGCAATGTCTGATTGGACATTTTGAAGGAAGTTCACTATTTGGCCGCTAGATGTCACTATAAGACATAGGGAAAAATACAAATCGACTTTATCTGAGTGCAAGTGACAGAGCAAAGGCCTATACAACAGAGGTATATCATGTCTACCAATATTGTAGTGTTCAAATCTATTCTTTTGGCATTATAATATATTTATGAAGCGAATCAAATAGCTACTCATCAAAACACTTGCTCTCTTGTAGTTAAGAATCCCATTCCTTCTATCTGAGACTCATACAAAAGCCACGTAATAATATCCTTTCGAGACATACTGAGAATCCTACATGCACTCTATAAAACGTAAACATAATCTTTACAAAAGTTAGATTTTCAAAGGATCAACCAGAAAGACTGAACTATAGCCAATGATCTGACTAGCCAAAAAAAAGAACATCCACAACGATCTGCTTAGATAAACAATATACAGTGGCTGATGGTAGAGCACATTGTGGAGATGAAGAGAAGGGGAGTGAGGCAGGGATGTAGCAGCATACATTATTCTATCCTAGTTCTACTGATAAGAAACCCCTGGAGTTCAGCGAAATGATCAAGTCCATTGAAATGAGTCGCTGATAAGCTTTACATCTCTCCCGGTCATCACAAAGGAAAGATGGAGGACAAATCACATACCAAAGTCTCTCTCTCTCTCCAGATTAGAACAGAATTTATGTTGTTTGAGAGTGCAACCACACAATTAGGTTTTAGAGAGTGGCTGACTGCAGGAAATAACTTCTCCTTCTCTACTCAACAACTCGATTGGCGGTGCCCCTTGTGATACGGATCCAAGCCTGTGTGATCAAAAAGTTGGAACCCCTAACTGTTTCTTGTAGCATCCATACAGTGAGATCCCATAGTAGGCCCTAGATCACATCTCCCAAACAGATTGTCATTCAATCCAATTTATTGGGGGTAACCTTTTGTAAAGTGCCCATATGCTTGATTAGCATCAACACGCACATGCTTCTGTTTATCGCCATAATGCAGACACATATGGACCAAACTGCTGGGGAGGAGGAGGCTAACATCTGGGATGATAACCAATCTAATTATATTGTAACATAGGACCCTATAAAATGAAACAGAATCTATTATTGCTGGTTTTATTTGACTCCGCTTATGCTTTTCGTTTTACAAAGCATTTTAATAAACATGCTCTGCTTTTTGTTGCAGTAAGATTATTGTATGTGCACCATTACTGGGCTCTGTGAGCGTATGGAAACAGGTGTTTTGTAAACTACTATTTACCTGAGAACTAATGATCTGTTTTGTAATTGGCCTTTCCATTACTGATGTACAAACGTTATTGATACAGGAAGTGACAGACAGTTCTTCTGTTGTGTCAGATTGTGTTCAATATAAATACTCGCAATGTTATTAAAAGATGGTCAAGTGAGTTAACTGCTAATGGCCATATTCACTTTGCTGCCCAGTGTGTGTGTGAGAAGCTGAACTAACTAAACACTCGACTGTCTCGACAGGTAGACCTATCACATTGATTGCGTTTGAACAACTTCTTCACGCACCTCCTTGCAATGCTGATTTGAACGAATGCTGTCTTCCCACAAAGGCGACTGATGAGGTAGGCGAATTGTTCTCCCCTCTCCTTGCAGTCGCCACGGTTTACCCCGGAATAACACAACCTACAAGAGGCTCTTCTCCTCTTTCCTGCTCCCAGCACGGCACACGAGGCGTGATATCTCGACGACTCCGTCCTGAATAGCGGTTGTTGCATTATCTTCTTACAAGCTAATTCATTAGGGAATATAATGATGACTTGTTATCAAGAGGTATTGTAGAGATTGTATTATCTGGGAGACCGTTGAAGGACCCTTAGGTTTTTGACTGCGGCTAATAGTTTGATATAATCACTTGAATAAAAGTAAATTGTTACTTGCGGTCTCATAGGCAGTTTCTATTCAAGTACCAAATCTTCAGGTGCAATGTCTGTCTAATGGAGAATAATAACAAAATAAAAAACGTTTACAATTAAAATTTTCATTAGTCTTTGAATTTTGCTAGGAGCACATTTCCTCATTTTACTTTCCACAAACATTAGAATCCAGTTTAATGAAATAAATACATAATCTCATAATTTTAGATAAACCCATGTGACATTTAAGTGCAATTCTTATTTAAATGAGAATCCTTTGCCTTCGAGTAACTGAAGGTATTTGAATAACACGAAGTCGGCATTTTACTACACTCTGAGCTTTGAGAGGTTGTTTTACATAATTTCATTGACGATTGAAACAAAATGAATAAACAATGGATTATGTAAAATGCCACAATCTAAATTGCATAGCAAGAAAGAGCACATGATTAAGACATGTTAAAGTTCTATGAAGGCGGCTATCATGTCAATACTGTAGAAGGTTACACTACTTTATGTAGCCTACATTGTGTATGTTCAAATGCTATTGAATTTAAATAAATAAATGTATGTATGACAAGAAGTTACAACAAAAATCCACTTATCTTGCCGTTCAAGATAAATGTGCTGCACATCAATGATATGAATCTAATACCTTAGAAACACATTAAATCAGTGATTTATTTACAACATATTTAGAACACACACACACTCTTCCACTCTCTCTCGCGCTCTCTCTCTCTTTGATGTCTCACTGTAAAGAAGTAGTTGTGGCGACTGTGTGTTATTTGTGTACTACGGCCTATTACTGTAGGCAGTGAAACAATATCTCTTCTCCGTGCAAGTTTCCCTCGCTGGTTCAACGGTAATGTTTTTGGGATTCCAAACTGGAATTCTGAATAAAACAGCCAGTTATGGTTCAATACACAGCTGTCTAGAAAACCTGTTCACCAACTGAAATCTATGGTCACAACATGAAGGGGTGCACCAAATGGAAGGGAGATGCTCCTATAACCTGCCGCCCTACTTCAAGGGACCACCGCAGAGGATAATTGAACTTAGCAATAAGCCTCCACTCTATTGTTTTCATAGTGGTGGGCATGGGTTTTCTTTTACCTGCTGGCCAAATGACTTACATTTGCATGCTCTTTAGCAATCTGCCCTTTTTTCCGAAATAACACTCATTGCGTAATATTCAAATGAGAGCGGGCCTCAGTCACTAGTACATTATGATTAGCTGGAAACTGTTTAGCATCTGCCAGCCCCTCCACTGGCTGAGCCCACATTATATGTAGTGGTACACAAAGGGTTATGGGCCATCGTTTGATGGACACGCCGCCTTTAGATTTTTAATTGTAATCCTCTCCACTTGAGGACGGTGGAAACGCCGCTGCCGTCATTTCAAACACTGCAGCCGGAGATGTGGAATAATATTCAGGCCCGGCGACGCTCCGGCCCACTTCTCATCCCTGTGCTGCAACATTAAAAGGTGTCATCCAACTGAAATGTAAATCACAGTTCTTGAAAACAAATTAGGGCGAAAGATAACAGGGCAGCGCTCTGTCAGTACAGCATCAGAAGGGCTCCATCTAGGAGGTGGGCTTTTCTTTCAGTCCCCAAATTGCAGCTAGGCCTGTTATCATGGGTAATAGTGTGCTGTCAGCCAGGTTGATTACAAGGTTATAGTAAACAATCGGCTCTAAGCGCTCACTCCCGATGAATTGGAGGGGGGGGGCGAGAGAAAGAGGAGCACACATCACATTCATCAAGCAGATTCAAACAGACTCGCTGCCTGTCTGCCTGGCTGGGTGCAATAGTTGGGGCCACCGTCGCTTCTCTAACTCTCCTGATAATTGGCCATTCTACTCTGGTGTGATTTTTGCAGCCCTCTACCTAGTTATCATGCTTCTAACCATCAAGCCGAGTTGCTTTATCACTGGAGAAAGTACTTTAATAGCTGCTGGAAGAGTCACTGACAAATGGTCCTGCAGTTTTTGAAAAGGCTGATTTTGAGAAGTGTTGTAAGCCTAATACAAATAAATAGCCAGGTTATAGGCACAACCTGTGGGGATTTTAGCCTAATAACCAATTAACAATATGAAGCATCTCATTCATCATGATGTTGAGGTGCACCTTGGTTCATTCATATGATGCCTATAACACTTTGTGCAGAGTTATGGTGTATTGAAAATGCATGGACACTGGTGTGCACAGACAGGTTTACCGTGGTGGCATGGGATTATACTGCACTGAATGGTCTTGCTGTCACCATTACATTACTAATGCTTCTGCTTCACTATCTTTGTTTACACTACTGCCTACTGACACTTGTCTTATTCTGATAACTTTACGGGATCTACCTGATATTTTTACCATTCATCAATTGTATTTGACCACAGGGGAAAGGTATATTAAATGCAACCGTATGAACATTGCAGTGCTGGTTGTATTGAATTGATTCCTTAGAGCCCGTTCTGCTAGCAAAGAGTTGAAAATCAGAGGTTATCACAAACAATCCTGACAGTCTGTGATCTGGTCCTTTTGAACTCCTCTGCTCTGAGAAACTATCCTGACAGTCTGTGATCTGGTCCTTCTGAACTCCTCTGCTCTGAGAAACTATCCTGACAGTCTGTGATCTGGTCCTTCTGAACTCCTCTGGTCTGAGAAACAATCCTGACAGTCTGTGATCTGGTCCTTCTGAACTCCTCTGGTCTGAGAAACTATCCTGACAGTCTGTGATCTGGTCCTTCTGAACTCCTCTGCTCTGAGAAACTATCCTGACAGTCTGTGATCTGGTCCTTCTGAAATCCTCTGGTCTGAGAAACTATCCTGACAGTCTGTGATCTGGTCCTACTGAACTCCTCTGCTCTGAGAAACAATCCTGACAGTCTGTGATCTGGTCCTTCTGAACTCCTCTGGTCTGCTGTCCAGTCATTTGGGAGGTAGTGATAAACACACTGCAGTACTATGTAGTGAATAAGAGCTGAGGACAGACCAGAGGGCTCTCTAACTCCCAGCTCTGATATTCTCCGTGCTACCATTATTTATCTCAATCAGCTCCTTGTTTGAGCCACTTTCAGGCAATTAAAGATAGTTGGAGTTACAAATTTGTTACAAATCAAGCTTGTTGAGATCCTGCTAAAATTGAGACGGGGGGGGGGGGGCTGAAGGAGCGGCTGGGATTGGTTTCTGCAAACTTGCCTCTGCCCCTAGTTCCCGAGTGTGGTGGTCTGATAGTAACGAGGGGGAGAGGGTCAGTCGTTTCCTTGGCCGTCTCCATTAGCGAACAAACAGGACCATTGTGGAGCCTTTGGAAGTGATGAGGTTGCAAATGGAATCCTGCAGGAGGAAACAAAGACGAGGGGATTGTTTAGTGTAACAGGACTCTGGGGCAGGTGCCCCTCTCGGACACTTTAATTGATCTAATTTGTTACTTATACCTCTCCGATCAAGCTGCTATCATTGCTGGGCTGTCCCAAAGAGAGTCCTAGACCCGGCCAGGATCTGCTACTGTGTCACAGTCAGAGGGGAGAACGAGAGAGAGAGGGTAGAGAGGTGGGGGAGACTAAGGGGAAAGAGGATAGAGGGAGGCCAAGCTCCCCAGCCAGCCAGTCAGTGAGACCAGGCTCTACCCTTACCGGCTTAATTTCACCAGCGTTAGTTCACCTGGCCCTGAAACGAGACGCTCCCAAATATCCCAATTACACTAGCACTTCTTGTCCTTTTGTAACAGGAATTCTCCCTGTGTATTTTTTTCTGTACCCCGAGAGCACAAAGTCCACAGTTGTCCAGTGGAGAAGCTCAGACGACGTGCTCAAGCAGGCATGTCTGTTTGACAGGAAGTTAGAGGATCGTATGTGCTTTTAATGGCCTCAATTGAACACTGTATCAGGCCACTGTTCTGTAAACTGACATTTTACAGCTGCTGTGGGTCATGTACAATGTTATTGATCTAGGCATCATGGATTCTTTAGCTTCCCAGATCTTGTTTATGCTGACATTACTGCTACTGTTTGGCAACCTTTGTCCTTTGCAGTTGCTAAATGATTGTGTTTGGCACAACGTTTTTCAAGATTGCGTCCTGTCATAAGGTTTAGTCCATTCCACATGGCTTGACTTTGTTCAGTTCCTGATATGGTGATCTAGACCATATCATCTCTGAGGTGTGACCATACTGGGGCCGAGGCTGAGACCTGTCTCTTAGGGTTTAAGTTTGGTGTACTTTCTTGGTGCATAATGTTTGACCAATCAAGTTTCTACCCAGTAGGACTCTGCGAGGCAGCGCTGGTTTGGCCTTTCAAGGTCGCGTGGCTTCATAGACTTCTGTGCCATGTCTCTGTGTGCTTTTGGCTATTTCTGTTGGCCTTTTGTTATTTCAGCCCCCTCCTGTCAGAGTCTTAAAAGTTGTCATGCGAGGGGTGAGAGCACAACAAGCTGCATGCCTGCAGCTCCTCACGCATTTCCGCTTGGCTGTCAACGGACGAGATGGGCGCAATTCACCCCAATTAGCCAAATCCTCTCAGATTTTCTAAAACAAATCGCATTTTTATTTCGCCCGCGTCCATCATCTGCCAATTTCACTGGAAGTAAGAGTGCACCAATTAATGGCCGGGGTCCGGCGGCGGCACCACCCACCACCAGCCCTGCCCTCCCTGGCACTGGTGCAGCATGTTTCAAGCGTCGGGTGGCATCTTGTGAGGCCGGCTCTTCATCAATGGTAAAGCAAATGAAATGAGACTAATAGGAAGCTAGTTTCCAGGCAGCCGCTGATTAAAAGGTCTATGGAGCTCCCGAGGCATCGCCTGCGTCCAGGTCTCCTACATCACATCGGGTAGGGGAACTCTAGATTGCTCCTGTAATGTCATTTCGGACATCAGCACGTCTGTCTCCCTAAGGGCCCTCCCATCCTTCCCTCAGACTCATTTGTTTTGGGTGGTTGCTACGCGCGGCTAGGAAATCTACACTTCTTCCTTTGGGGTGTTAATTAAGGAGAGCATCCAAAATTAATCTGCAAATTCACCAGGGCGAAGGGGGATCAGTCTGAAGGCCGGGGGAACAAAGTGCTCTCGCACCGTGGAGAAAGGAGCCTTCGGCTATGGCCACGGAGATAAACAAGTGCACAGACGGCGATGTGACACACAAATTCATATAAGTATATCATTTTACACTCATTTTCCCTGTCAGCTTGTCACTTTGAATTATAAAGGTTGATTCGCTTATCTGGCTAAGTGCGATCACACAGGCCCGGTCATCTGAATATCATCATATGGTCAACGTCTCCAGTGAAAGAGCTAGGCTAACTGGGCTAACCATAGTTACAGGGGAAGAGCTAGGCTAACTGGGCTAACCAGAGTTACAGGGGTAGAGCTAGGCTAACTGGGCTAACCAGAGTTACAGGGGAAGAGCTAGGCTAACTGGGCTAACCAGAGTTACAGGGGAAGAGCTAGGCTAACTGGGCTAACCAGAGTTACAGGGGAAGAGCTAGGCTAACTGGGCTAACCAGAGTTGCAGGGGAAGAGCTAGGCTAACTGGGATAACCAGAGTTACAGGGGAAGCTCCTCTGAAGTTAGGCCAACCTCAGCCAAACGGACAGCGACCCTTCTGAAAGTCACGGGATGTTCACTCGGCCAGCTCAGGCTTATCTCACCATCCAAACTCCCAGTCTGCAATCCTGCATTTGATGGCCCACATCTCAAGCCAAACACCAGAAGCATCCTCTCTGTCCCGTACTACTTTCATTCACTTTCATCTGTCTTTTGCTCCACCTTCAACACCTAAACATGCTTAGATGTTACTCAATTTTTGTCTTTTTAATTTATCTTTGGAGTTTTTTTTTAGCACAGTCTAATTAGCACAGCGCCTGGAGGCTATTTGTGACCTTTCAGTATGTAAATACACCGGCGATGCCTCTCTCTCGTTCCCCATGACAGGAGCCGGGTGGGGTGTAACACGGAGGCACTTGGCTGGGGTGACACCACTAAGGGCATGTTTGGCAGTTAGCTATTGATATGAGTGAGCGAGGTGTTTGGTTCCGCGCCGTGGCAGCAGATTGATGGGTGACAGGTGTGACACTATTGCCTGACGCAATGCGGGGACACTGTCTCCTGTCACTTAACTCCTCTCGCTGCCGCTTCCAATGCGGAGGGAATCATGAGGCCTGTCCTTCAAGGTCTCCTGGGTGAGAGAGAGGGCCTCTCTGAGGGGCATACAGTGGCACTAGCATGAACAGGCACAGGAGGCTGCTGAGGGGAGCACAGCTCATAATAATAGCTGGAATTAAGTGAATGGAATACTGTATATAACACAAGGAAACCAAGTGTTTGATGTGGCAATACCATTTTCATTCCATTCCAGCCATTACTATGTGCCCGACCTATCACCGGCCGTCTGTGGTGGAGAGGCAGGAAGGCAGGCTGCACCCATTGCCATCTACTGTAAGTGTACAACGTGTTTCTGGATCTGACACGCCGTTGTCCTTTACTGTTAGGAGATGGAAAGGCCGCATGCTGCTAACATGGGTTTGGATGAGGTTCAAAAGCAGCATGGAGTGGGACATTCAGAGATACACTACTGTATGATGGACTGACTGGTTTACATGTGTATGACGTGAGAATGTATTTTAATGTAAGTTGATGCCGTGCTGGTTGTATTGTATTGAAAAATGTACATCCTGTATGAACAATAAAGTTTTCTATTCTACTCTGCTAGGGGTTTTGGCTGTGGCTTCCTACACAGTACGGCTAACTCTACCTAAAGCAGTGAAATGTTTGAATTCGCTCTAGTGTTGAAAATATATCATGGTTTAAGTGATAATATATGTGAAAGGAAATGGCCTGCGGTGTCAGTTCATTTTCTCCCATTTTTCTTCTTCATAGATGACACCCTGAACACATTGCTACGTTGTTAGTATCCATCCTATATTCTCATTAAATAGAACTGTGCCAAAACAGGAAATGTGTCTGTTTTCCAGTAGGCTAATATATATACAGTAGCTGATCCTAGTTAAGTGGTCCTCTGGGTCAGAGGGGTGGTCAGGCAGACCTGGCTGGACTATTGATTGGGGTAGAGTACAGGTCCTGTTCTATACAGTCCTGACCTGGCATGGAGGCCGAGGTACGGCTCTTTTGGCCTGATTTGGTTTGAAGTATAATTAGTCGTTTTCTTTAGTTTTAGTTTGAAGTTTTATTCGAGTTTCATTCATCGTTTTCAAGTTTTATTAGTCTGTATGTACAGGATACACATGGTATATACCGTGGAACAAACTGCTGACTTGCAGAAAGGCCGCAGGGTCCTTCTGGACAATGCAACGAGGATAGATAATAAAAGATAGGAACGCCAACATGAAGTAAATGGCTCAGTGGAATTGAATAAACATAGGGCTGTTCTGAACTGATGAGTCCTGGTCCAACTAACAGACCCTCTGGCTACCTCACACACTTTGTTCAGCTCATTGTGAGAACTTATTGAGAGAGAAAAAGTGTTTCTGACAGGTGCTGCCTTTTGAACTTTTCTTGACACCCCAAAATGGCTTGTGTTGAATTGTGATATGGCTTTTATTCCTCTGAGACATTCTAAAGTGTTTTTACTCACATTAGCATACATTACAAACGAGCGGTGGATTGCCAAACTACATTACTTTAAAAGACAAATGGAGATCTGCATATTGTGAATATGAACGAGGACCAGTAATATGGAATATTAATTGATGGTAATCTCCTTTGCCAGATCATGATTCTGAAATGAGCCAACTCTGACCTGTTTTAGTGGTAAATATAGTTACAGGGGGAAAAGATGTGTAGAGAGTTTTAACTCACACACACACACACACACACACACACACACACACACGTGGCTGAATAACTTACGAGGGTTGTCATCCTTTGTACAAAAGCATAAACAACACTGCAGACAAGACAGACGTGTGGAAATACCGCTGTAATGCCTGAGTCGTAACTGTTTTACTTGCGCTGGCGTTTAATGTATGAATAATGTGTACAAATGGCACGTCTCTCCTTCCATTTGCAGAGAGCCGTGGTGTATTCATGGACTGCCGGTGGTCTCCAGGGGCCGCCTCGCCCCCTTCAGCTCTATTAAATACCTCTAAAGTGTATAATTGCTGATCAGAGAGGCTGTTTGGTGTGTAACGGCCTTCTTTCTCAGAGAGGAGGATGGTGGGAGGGGGAGAAGGAAGGAACGCTACACCTCAGGTATCATTTTGCTATATTTGTTCACAGCGGCTGGTTGCTGGTTGCAAGCAGTGGAAGACACACAGCGGAGTGGTTCAGTCAATGGGAGCAGTGGTGTCTCTTTACCGGGGCCTTTGTGTGGAGAACAGGTTGGGTTGTAGCATTGTGGCTCTAACCGGCAGAGCGGACATAGATCCAGTTAATAACTAAAGGGCCCCACTACACAGTGGGATCCCTATCTGCCTGCCACACTGACCTCTGAGAGGGGCTACCCAGGGGGCCTTGGTGTCCCTGTCCCCCAGTCACAATGAGGGGCATCCAGCATCGCCCTGCATCGCCCTCTACCCCCCCCCCCCCCCCCCTCCAGACAGCGCACCTGCCCAGCTACCCCCCCATCCCCCAGAGTGGTGTCTGTGTGCGGCCAGGGCCGGCATTCCACTCGGACGCTGATGCAGAGTGACCAAAGTGACCGTTTCCCACAAGCTGCCCTCCAGTAGAGCTGTGCTGGAGCCAGACTCAGGCAGGCCTGAGAGAACCGGGGACAGGAGGGGACACAGGATGGACATCCTTAACTGGAAGGCGACAGACTCACTGGTACATGTTTGTCTAGAAGGCCATTTTAAGGCAGATGCCAACATATTTAAGTCATGGACATTACTGTCTGAGATCACACAACTGTATTTTATAGAATGTTCCCAACACAAGAACAGACTTTGGTACGAGTGCTTATAGCTTGGCTGCCCCATCATATCGGAACACTTTGCAGAAGGATTTTAAGACTCAATCATTTTATTCTGAGTGATGGTTTTAAGTCCGGGATTGGAGGGCTGCTGTCCACAGATTGCACGTTTTTCAACCTGCTCTGTATGTTCAGTCAGTCACTTTTCACTGTTTTAACCTCTACTCGTTGTTCTGCTTCATGCTGTGCCGTGTGGAACTATATGTATGCTGCCCTCAGTCTTGGCTCACTTGAAAAATAAATGTCGTCTCAATGTGACCTCTGGTTAAATAAAGGATACTTAAAACATCAAATGAGAGAGACAGGACAAAGGGAGATACGTCTCCACAAAGACAACAGCAGAGAGCTGCAAAAAAACAACTAGTCATCAGAATCACAGAATGAAATGCAAGCAAGAGAGGGAGAGAGAGAGAGATACAAGCCTATGTAGAATAGCTTTTTGAAATGACAACAGAGTTCTAGTTATGCGCAGTGTTTAACAGTCATATGTGACTGGAAATGATATCTGTTAATGAAGTGAAGAAGATTCACACCTTTTTAGTTTGTATTATTATATTTAACATTGACCTTTTATCTTGTTCTTATTGCTTAAGTACAATGTTAATATTTACTCTAGTTGGATATTATAATATTTATTATTTTGTTTAGTCACAAATCATATTTTACTTGATTTCTGTCTTCTTTAATTATGAAATTAACAATTCAGATTAAGTTATGAAGGTCATTTATACATAAAGTGGTCGAAAAAGCTTGAAGTGTCAAATCGATACCTTAACATATTTTTTATTGTTCCAGTAAATTTGAGCTGTTTCAAAATGTTTCTAGTCAAAATTGTCCTCTGAAATGTCCAAATTGAAGACCTGGGACCCAATGTTAAAGGCCAAGGCCAGTCAAATTCAGGAAATAGTACAGAATGAATAGCAGGAAACTAAAAGTTTGTTCTCAATTAAATATGAATGCTTAGAGGCAAATCCTGTCACCGCGGCAAATATTTCACTCCTTTCTGAATGTGAAGATAGGAAGCTTGAGCTAGCAGGAACGTGTTGATTAATGAAAGACAAACCTTCGCCAATTTAGTGCACATTTTCCTCCTCCCTCCCTCCTTCCCTCCTTCCCTCCTAGCCTTGTTAGTCCTCAGCCTTAGGTGGAATCATTGAGCAGAGGTTTGCTGTGGCACAGGCCCCTCTGAAAGAGAGAATAGAGCAGAGAGAGGGTTGAAATAATTTGTTTAATTTGGAGCAGCTCCCCTCGCAGCAGGTGATGATGGGGATATGGGGGTTGAGGAGGGTTTGGGGGGGTTGTGGTTGGGATGAGGGGGCTTGGTAGCGGGCGGCTCGGGTACCCCGTGTCACACTTCACTTGCCCCAGCTGCAGACCCTTGGTGTTGGCCTGACCCCCCCCCCCCCCCCCCCCCCCCCGCCCCCACACGACCCTCGCCAACCAGCTCCTAATTATCTCTGAATAGCAGTTTGATTTAACCCTGACTTGTGCTAATGGATTGTGATCGGTAGATGAGGGGAAAAGAAATAGAGATTCTTCCTCCATGTTAATTGTCACGACACCCATTGTCAGATCCTTGTTGTTGTTAGACTTTTGTGCCTCCCGGTTTGACCCATAAGACCCAGACTGACCAAAGACTCGATTTGTGTGTATAATTCCCCCGTAGAACAAAAGAGAGGGAAATGTAATAAGAAACAGGGTGAACCGACAACCAATTGTAGAGAACTGGCTCATTGTGAAATCTCTGTACACACTTATAATCGATTTGAGGCTAAACTTTTCCAGAGAATTCTGAGCCAGTGAAAACCCCAGATCAGTATAGGACAACAACACTATGATTCATCCTTCCTGCTCTTTCCTAAGAACATGGCAGACAACAGAACAGCAAAACAACAAACAGTTTGGCCTGAAAGGCCACTGTAGCCTGTGGTCTTCTGTGGAGGCAATGGTCGTACAGCGGTATCAGTTGGTCACACAAAAAGCGGTTGGTCGGTCAGTGAAGTAGGTGGAGGGCACTCGAGCTGCGGCTCCAACAGAGAGAGACTGAAGTGCTTCAGTTCAGCCGAGAGGGACGGGAACGAGGACGGAACTCACTGCTGTGGAGGGTCATCATTGGAAACGAGAGTGTCATCAGACAGGGCAGGTCAGGGGTCAGCTCTGGTTCTGATGAGTCCGTGGCCCCTCGCTGCACATAAATGTCTGTTACAGAGAGAAAACAGTGGACAGAACAACAATAAAAATGTTACCAACTAACAGTGGTGGTGTTCAGTTATTGTGGAGTATTGTATAATATCATTGTTTATTGTAAGTGGGCGCTAGTACTTAGTGGGATAATAATAATTTTTAAAATTCTTATTCACTATAGATGACCGTACATTTTTTGGGGGGGATCTCGACTCACCCAATACAGGTCCATCCACTGTTATCGTTGGGGAGGCTGGATCCCTATAGCTGGACACACACTGTTATCGTTGGGGAGGCTGGATCCCTATAGATGGACACACACTGTTATCGTTGGGGAGGCTGGATCCCTATAGCTGGACACACACTGTTATCATTGGGGAGGCTGGACCCCTATAGCTGGACACATACTGTTATCGTTGGGGAGGCTGGACCCCTATAGCTGGACACACACTGTTATCGTTGGGGAGGCTGGACCCCTATAGCTGGCCACACACTGTTTGCTCTGGCTTTACAGTCTGTGGACTTACATTACAATGTGTAGATTTAGTGATTCTGAAACAAGTCATGGGGCTTTCTAGAAAGAGAATGGCGGCTGCTCTCCCCCCTCCTACCCCACTGGAAGCCCCCAGTGTCTGTCAGACTCGGCTCCAAACAGATGGCAGGCATTCAACAGTGGGGCCCCAGCTTTGCTAAGCTAAAATACCTGATTACAATTCACCAATACAATTCAAATATGATACCGGGGCTTAGGGATAACGCCTCTGTAACAGTATCATTTATTTTCTCCATGTACTCTTTATCCATGTCTTACTGGGAGATGAGACCACAAAGCCTTCACCAAACAGACAAAACAAATAGAAGCTGCTTCGTTGTTTTCCCTGTTTGCCAGCTGGGTTTATCTGTCCAGTTCTAGCTTTTCTTTAGAAATGAGTTATTTTTGTGAAGCGAAAAATTCGATTTTATTATGTATATCATTTTTGGGAATTGGTCTGTTGTCCTTTTGTTTTGCTACATGTCATTGTTTTAGGAAACGAGTGAATAAATAATGGAAGTAGCAATACGCATGGTTTAACTTCTACTTCTGCTATGTTGTGGAATGACAGTGATGAATTAAAATGGTATGCTACATTCATTTATTTAGATTTGACAAATATATTCATTTTTAGAACAGTCATACATATACAATGTTGTGCTCTTGCTTCCTATTAATGATGACCTATATTAGTGTAATCCTTTAGGCAAATGTCTTTTAAATGACATTACCATTATGAACACAGAACTACAGTATAAATACAATATCTATTTGAATAAATTATACATAATTCTGTAATATATTTTGAGTCTCTGACTTGTTGTTGAATACAATAGTGATAAAAACGTTTTTATATTGACATAAATGTACATCTTGGGTAGCTCTTTCTCTCAAGTAGGGTAAAAAGAGCGTATTTTAAGCAATCATTTATTGGGTCACTATATGTAGTGATCTCAGCTCAGTGAAATCAGATGTAGAGATTAACAGACTGAATTACAGACCAATACCTTTTTCCCATGACTGGGGTTGCAAAGCTACCGGTAATTTACTAAAGTTACCATTTTGGTAATTAACATAATCTATGGCAGTCTATGGTAACTTTGGTAATTTATACTTGAATAACTTAAATATCTATATTCACATATAGTTTGTTAATATTTTTGTTCATATAATGGATAGACCATATGGTTCAAGAGAAAATAGCCTAATTAATTTAAAAAGCATAATCAACAATGGCATTATTTTCAATTAACTCTGAAACTCTTCCAACTATTGTATTTTTTCACAACTACCACTAGTTTGACGACAACACATTTACAACAAAGACATATTGACGTTGTTAAATAAATTCAATTTTGTGAAAAATATATAAAGGATATTTCAGCTGAAACCCTCATATTTAACACTAATGGTATTCACTAAATTGATGGTTTATATTTAGGATGTTTTACAGCTTTGTCATGACATTTGAAAAATAATATTTGATCATTTTTTATTTTACATGTGATAAGGCCAGACAGAGGGCCAGAGATAATGACAGACACCTGTGAGAATCTGAAGTACCAAAAAATGCCACTAGATGTCATCTGATAAAATTACTAAAATAGCTTGAAAATTACCAAAATTCTGGTAAAAGGTTTCCAGTAATATACCCTCCCTTTGCAAACCTATCCATGACCAAGTGGGGTTCTTTTAAAACCTGCTTTGGTGAAAACTAGTGTTGTCAGAGATAATTGCTTAACTCAAGTTAGCTTATGAAAAATTGGTACACATTTTTTTTCTCTAATCGCATAAAAATCTGTGTGGATGATGCAGTGCAAAATATGTACTTTTTTGCTTTAGATTTCATGTACTGAATAAAAATCTAAAGTTCAATGTGTTTCTATCGCTTTTTAAACGACTGATAGTTTTGTCACAAAAACAGTTGTGTTAAGTAGACAATGTGCCTACTCTGGTCTTAACATGTGCGCTCTAGCTAACAGCTCTGAGTCAGTGTGGGTCGGCTAGTCTACATGATGACATTATTCTGGAGAAGAGAGAGAATTGTTGTTATTTATAAAATGGCAGTAAAGCATTTATCATATTGTCACCAGAATAAGACCCATGATATGTATTAGAAAGGACTGAAACATCAAGCTCATCACCGTGCACTTTCACCACCCTGTGAAGTTCATCATAATTTATTTAATCTGTAGCCTAATAAACTGCATGGTTTCTCGAATCCTAGTGGAGGACCACACACCCTATCATCACGTGACTTCAAGTTTACTTTGATATGATGGCTATTATATACATTTTTGCACATAGAGGCATTTCCACTGCCATTTCTCGCATAATACATTTTACCAACACAAAAAGTGCCCACCATGTCGAACGGACAAAATATCTGTCAGCATTTATACAATTGTACCAAAACTTCCTGTTTCCATCACAGCTTTTGTGATTTAAAATAATTATAAAAACATTATCAATTTACCTGATTTTGGTTGGTTCTGAATTTTACATTAATTGCGATTAATCACAGCAAATCCTGTGATTAACTTGATGAAATGTTTTATCGTTTGACAGCCCTAGTGAAAACACATGTTCGCCTGACACTGAAATGTCTAGTCAAGCTCCCAGGATTAAAATGTGTGTCAATGCTTCAATAGTTAATGACTAGAAGAGGTGTCCATCATTTGACAGAATGGCCCAGATATCCTTGCATCCCCACAGCTGTATTTGTTCCCCTACACCAAACAATGAGTCTATCTGGGACTGTAGCTACATCCCCCAGTTTATTTCCACAACACACATCACTCTGTCCTCAACCGAAACACTCCTCACTATACTGTAGCACAGCATGGGTTCTGGGGGACCTCCCCCAGATGACTTTTTAAAAAGATTTTAAAGCAATTTTCCTACAATTCTACACTGTTTCTTAATTGGGGTAATCCACATTTATGGACAGAACACACTTAGGCTTACAATAAATTATATTGGAAAAATTGCCACCCCAAATCTGCAAGTGGGGCGGCAGGGTAGCCTAGTGGTTAGAGTGTTGGACTAGTAACACGGAGGTTGCAAGTTCAAACCCCTGAGCTGACAAGGTACAAATCTGTCGTTCTACCCCTGAACTGGCAGTTAACCCACTGTTCCTAGGTTGTCATTGAAAATAAGAATTTGTTCTTAACTGACTTGCCTGGTTAAATAAAGATAAAAAATCTAATAAATGAAAATGAGAAAATGTAGCTTGGTAATATTTGAACTTTTGGGCTAGAGCAGTGGTCTACAACCTTTTCTTTCATAAGAGCTACTTTATAGTCATACACAGCCTGCATATTTTGTTATTGTGTTATTGTGTTATTCTGTAGGCCTAATTCGACTAATAGAAACAAAGAACACTGCAAACATAATGTCATTTGCGTTTTGGTTCTTAAAACCACATATTTTGAACAACAAAATAATTTGACAGTTGCCTACTTTGAGAATCTTGCCTTTTTAAGATGAGAGAAAATAAAAGGGTTTTACATTTGAACAAATATGTAGTCTGCAGGACTAGGCTACAATCAATTCTTTGTAATTTGTCATTCTGTTTTAAAGTGTAATTTGGAGCAACAACCATAGTGAGTAGGCTACATATTCCACAACAAATCGTGAAGACACAGAATAATCATGAAAAGTATGAGGAATAACAAAAGTGTAGTCCGCAAGCACATTACTTGACCGTTCTGCTTTCCCTTTTTCCATGGACTTTTTTTGGCGCCGTTGTTTGAAGCGCTGTCACATCAATGTCACCATGAACATGTTGAAAATGTACATGTCTCAGCAGCATACATATTTGATGCAACATTTGCTCGATATTAATTACCTTGCCGAGCAGAGCTGTTTTATCGAGATTCAAATATCCAGTGCATTTTGTGCGTAGGTGCATCCAGACCCAGCTTGACTACATTGTAATCACGAAGCGGCCACAGTGCACTGGCATGTGGGGCCAGGCAAGGACTGTAACGTTTGTAACTGAGTGAAAACATTTTAGCAATGTGATTTAACCGATTGATGCTGGAAAAATACTGTGGATGGCCAATATGCAGAATGGTGTGCAATGCCTGTAAAATTATTTCACAGATTTAAACATGTAATATCTACTAATTATTTCTCAGTATCTACTTGCGAGCTACACATTGACAGCATTGAGCCACCGGACGTGCAGTTTTGTGCTAAGGTGCAGCTTTTGCTCGGCTGATGGAAGGGCAGGCTACTCGGAGTCAGAGGCTGCTAAACAACGAATCTTAACCAGACATGCCAGGCTACCAAGATCATCAGGATTCTTACAGGCAAAGTCAAATGATACAATGAATTTGCTCGTGGCGCACGGCACTAAAATGATATCTAACGACACCCTGAGTACATATTAAACAACTATACAAATGTAACAAACGGCACAACAAAATGGATAAAACAGGCGCCTATTCATTTGAACTAGTGTTTTCTAACAGCATTGAACCAAAACAGTGGCACCTGGACGCAAAACGTTCCAGTGGTCAAAACCATTTATCTTGAGGTGATGGGGAGGGGGTGCAAAATGCAATCTGTTCATTATTACATCATATAGAAAAATGGACATCAATTTTAAGAAAGACTAGCTCAACACATTACTAATCATTGAACATGACAAATGACCCAATAGATCATGATCATTTTCTGGCAAAAAAAGTGGGGGTGAAAACCCCTTATTTTGAAAGTGTGGGGCAGTTGCTCCATTGCTCAGGTTCCTATGGTGGGTTTTGATGTGGCTATGATGTTCAGTGTGGTATTGGATTGGTTACTACTGAGGTGTTGAGGGTGTGAGGTATGTTACAAACAGTGGGGGTTTTGAGTTGGTACTAGGTGATCTCTCCACCCACACCTTCAGCAGGCCTGGCCGGGCTCCTGCTCCTCAACACTAAGCCGTTAGTGGCATCCCAGTCTGCCCCACATCCCAACCACCAACCACCTTAATTAGCGATTCAGCTCCTTTATTTTTGTTTGGTTTCCCCTCCGGCTGCTAATTAATGCTTAATCAAAACTGCTGAACTGAGCTTGTAGAAAAATTCATGAATATTAAAATGAGCCTGAAAAAAAATATATATCTCGTTTTCTCTCATTTTTTTTCATAGGGAGGTTGTTGGCTCCATTTGTATTTGTTACTGTCAGAGGTTTGAGGCACGTTTTTATTCCAGGTTTTATTCCAGTAACAGGGATGGAAGATGTGGAGCTATGGAGCCACTTGTAACCAATCCAGACAGAATTGAAAGGAGTTTTCCTTGTCACTTTGATCTATGGGTGTTTCCATTGTAAGCATTGCATTGTTTCAAGGATCCACCTTGTTGAAGACAGTTAAGTGGGATAGAGATAATACTCTTTTGGTTTGGAGGCCTTTTAGAGGGTGAACACATGAACACATGATCCATTATTTAATCACACCACATAATCATTGTGAGTCAGAACAATGTGGTCCGTTGTATAGGGAAGGTCCATCTTTATTCTTTGAAAATTTTGCCAGTAAAAGTAAGTAAAATTTGACATCTCAGAAAAATATAAATGTATATTTATTTTTTAAAGGTACTTTTTACTCAGTGCAGAAATTATGTAGAAGAGCAAATAAGAAACATTTGACTATTCCTATATATCAATGGGTTGTTAGTTATTATTTCCCTCAAAAGACTAAACCTTATCTTTTTCCTTCAGACATACTTAAGGCAATTATTCTTATGAAGTTTACTTCTTAATTGTGCATTGTGTTTCTTGGTGACTTAATTTAACATGATTATTAATATCTCCTTGGAGGAAGACCTGTCATGTTTCTTTGTGACTGATATCTTAGCAAGCGGAAAATCTTAAGGACTATACACTAACTGCTGCTGCTTATCATAATTTATTAAAAACCATGAAATTGAAATGTATTTATTCAGATGCTAAACATTCTATTATTTTATTATTTAAAACAATTCACACAAGAAATGCTTCTGCAACACCATTGATTTAAATAACATTCATGACAACACAATCATGCTCCCTCTTTAGAGAAATAAACATATGCCTCTTTGTACCTCAGTGACTAAATCGAAGATGGCATTTAAAGGCACCCAAATTCAAATCTTGGTGGCAATTCTTCTGACTTTACCCAAATATAATTTGACTCCTGACAAGGGGATGTCATTTCTAAAACAGAACATTCCTATCAGTGGAACCCACATTTGCATAATTTGGATACTTCTGTTTCCGCCAGCGATGGTTTTTGACATGACCAACTGAGAGGCATGGAGTGAGAACCGTCAATACACATGAAGTAGAGCGAGAGAGAGGGGGGGGGACAACCATCGGAGCCATCAGAGTAAACAAAACAAATTTAGCTTGGCGAAAACAACGCTTACCCCAGCTGGTAGTCAGAGATGACCGAGGCGTACGACGGGGTTGACGCCCTGAGCAGCAGCCTTGACATTCAGCTGAGCGGTTCGGAGAGGACTGGGGGAAACAAAAGTACTCTTGGAGTTGTTTTAGTGACGAGATGACAAAAATGACTGAACTGACGATAATGCCATGTAGCTCGTTTGCTCTAATTGTTGATTCAATTTGCTAATGACTAATTTGATGTAAGTGGCAGACACATCTCCGCGTGTTCGGGACATGGTAAAATAGACGGGAGGTGGCGTGATGGCTTGTCACAGAAGGGTTGCTCAGCTCCGCTCGCCGTTGAATATTCGATCAGAAGATCACTCTTAATTGTTTTTTATTTGTTTATTTTCTAATGCAGTGCTTTGGAACACAACCCCCCCCCCCCCCCCCCCCCCTCTTCACTCTGCCCCCCCACCCCCACACTCACACACTTTCACAAGTGGCCCTCGAACGTCCATCACATAGGCAGATGAAGGATCACTATAAGTTATTACTGCGCATGAACAAAAGCGTTCCCTCTCTTATCCCAATGTTCTCCTTGAGCCCCACTGAAACTCTCTGATCTAGAGGAGCAGATGAACTCCCATGCAGGCACATTGGCCTTCTATTGAAAAGCACTACCTGTTGCCATGTAAACGGATTCAAACTCAAAAGTCTAAAGGAGACTATTGTTCTGAGTTGTGGTCCTAAAGGCTCATTGGCTAGTGTTTGTTCGCTGAGTGGAGGCATTTTTTTATGTTGTTGCATTTTGTTGAAAGATCTCATTTTAATATGCTTGTTCAGTGGAGCCATGTACCCCAAACCAGCTCACTGTAAAGCTATTTGGAGTATTTGGTCAAAAATAACAAACAGATTGGCTTCAGCTCACAGTTTCTATCAAGATGAAAACATCTGAGACTGGAGAGGAAAGCACACTTCTTTATTTCAGGGAAGCAAAATGAAACATGTTTAGTGAAACAACATTGATGACTGGAATCTGAATATGTGAACTGGTCAAACATTTCCAATGCGTCTTTTGTTCTGTTGACCCCGAGCAGATTCTTCAACAGACTAGTCTTTCTTCTAGTTCAAATGGCCAGCCAAATATTTATCCCAGAACAACTTCCTCTGGCGAGGGTTAGATCAAACTTCAAACCGGACCTACGATACGTTAAGAAGATGTGTGTGTAAGGTTGAATACTGATGGACTGATTATCATCTGGATACATATTAAAACCAAACTCCCAGAGAGAGATGAAGACAGACTTACCCAGGAATGCTGGAGAAAACCTCAGAGTGCAACTCTCCTGTTGCTTCCTGCCTTTGCCAAGTCTGTTGGGTTGAAATCAATAGTCTGTGTCCTCTGAAGTGTCCTGCAGTTTGGGAAATGATTCTCCACTCTACCTTCCTACTTTGGCTCTGCTACAATATGTACACAGTACTCCCTTGCTGGGTTAAGGATTCCAAAGACCACAAAACTCTTTTGGTTTTTGTCTTATATTGCATCACTTGATGTGCTGCCTACATTGTATGACTTGCAAATTGTTCTATGATATTGAATGGGATTGACATTTTTAAATGTTAATGCATAGAATATTTCATATTTTCTAAAAGGGGCAATGGAAAACGGCAGTCTAATTAAAATAGAATGATATTTCTCTCTCACGTCGTCTGGGGCCAGTGAGTGTGTTGCTATGGAGATTGGGAATAAATATGCTCATGTATTCATGTATTAATTCATACATCTGACTAGATATTTATTTGTGTATGCTCATGTATTTATTTATTAATTTATACATTTGGATGGTTATTTTATCTGGACAAACAAGACTTCAGTGAAAGGATGATTCTATGATGCCACACAATTCTAACAATTATCTAGCTTGTCAAAATCAGGGGTCTAGACTGTGTCAGAAAAACACTGGAATGAATGGTATTTGATTTGGGTTTGTTCTTCATCAAACGAGGTGACATCACCACTCCATCGCTCTCTCTTGACGTCTCTGATCGCATTCTCTTTTGCTATTTTCAGCACCAGAAAAATGTAGGAAAATACAACTAAATTAAAAGTAGAAGTCTCTAGTACTTTATTGAGGGAAAATGTACTTGCTACGGCTGTGATACCTGGTTGTCTCAGCTAGGTATCTTAAGATGAATGCACTAATTGTAAGTCACTAAATGACTACAATGTAACCGCTTGTTGTGATGTGAAACTGTAGACCTAGAGAGGAGAGCCACCAGGGTCACAGGGGAGTGTCACTTTAGGGCACTTTATATATTAGTATTGATAAATAAACATTATTTAAAACATCTGTCAGGCCCTGTTAAATATCCTCACCCTGGTTCAGTGACTCCAGAAACCCAGGGCATTGAATATTTAATTATTGTACTAACTGAATAATCAAAAAGTCCATTTCCAAACAATCGCCCGCATTCGGAAAGACAATTGCATTTGTAATATGTGCATGTGTGGCGTCCTCCTCTCTCACCCCTGCCCCGCCATGCCTTCTCAAAGTCTGACAGTGAAGGAGCAGTGCTATGGCTGCTCCAGCTCTTCACCTAATTAGATGCTTAACTCTGTACTTGTGAACTTGTATACCATTAACAGTTACGCAGGACAGAGCTGGGACTCCGAGGAGGGATGTGATGTGGGCCCGTGTGGCTCAGTTGTTAGAGCATGAGGCTTGCAATGCTAGGATTATGGGTTAGATTCCCACAGGGGGACCAGTACGAAAATGTAAACACTCACTACTTACTGTAAGTCGCTCTGGATATGAGCGTCTGCTAAATGAATCAAATTGAAATGTGACGTGGAGGAACATCAGGGAACAGGGATGTCCATGAAATTAGCCACTTGATAATTGATTAGCCTCTTGTAAACAGGAACAGATTCCAGAAGGCAGCGGTGTTACTGTTGTTGACTCTTGACCTTTTAGAGGGATATAGGGTTAGAGAATGTATAAATACTGTAGGCTCTTTGAAACGTCTGGAAGTGGAGAACAGGCAAGACGGGGTTAATCATGTGTGCACTGTTCAAACTATTCATTACAACCCTTAACCTTACAATACATGTTGAACCGTTTAAAAATATCTCATATTGTCATTTGAACGTGTTACACTGTATTTCATTATTATGTTTGTAATGAAACTCTTAGAAACTGTGTATATAATATTATTATTATAAAAAAATATTATATAAGTGGCGTTATTATATATTCAATTAATAAATTAATGATAATTCACATGGTAATTATTATTCAAATTTGAATTAACAGTCAATGATAAAAAATACTATTAACAATCAACACAATGATAATACACAATAATAATCATAATATACCCTATTTTCCCAATAATAACATTGTCATTTCCATAATAGACAAGTATGTGTAGTTATGTATTCACACAGAGGCATAATATAGAATTATTGTTTTCCTGCATGATAAACAATTATGCACATGTTGTCAATATAAAAATGTCCATTATTTGATTTCATTCTAATAGAAGTCCCAGGGCAATACATGAGGCGGTTAGTTAATAGAAGACAAATGATTAAAGCTTTCTCTCTCTCTCTCATAATCACAATAATACTCTCATTGGTTTGGCTATGCAGTGATTAAACAACTCACAACACTATACAAATAGTGGAGTTAACTTTGAGTTAGCTGTTCCCTTCCCTGCATATCATTTGATATGTTTACCGTGTATATAAGTGAAAAGAGCATGTGCATTTATGAGGAAATGTCTTAGCATCTGGGACAGAAAAGTGACAGATACTGTAGGTATTATAAGACACCTTTTATAGATACCGTTCTTATTGGCCCCGTTGATCCGAGTGCTGTGTGTGTTTGCTCGCCCGCGTGTGTTTGTGTGTGTGTATTGATAGTGTGTGTGTGTCGTCTTTTGGTGCCCGGTGTGTGTTTAATCACTAGCACACTCCCCTGTACAGTGGTCCCATTGTGCTGTGAGCAGTATGTGTGTGTGTGTGTGTGTGTGTGTGTGTGTGTGTGTGTGTGTGTGTGTGTGTGTGTGTGTGTGGCATGCGGTACCAGGCTGGGTCAAAGCAGCTTAGTTCCGATCTGTTGGGTGACCTGCCTGGGCCGCGTGCTCGCCTGGCCTCACTGACCTGGATGATTTCATTACAGAGAGGTGAGGAGCATGGCCTCAGAACTCAGCACGTCTGCTGCTAGCAGCTACACACACACACACACACACACACACACACACACACACACACACACACACACACATACACAAACACGTGTGCGGACACACATGAATGAACATGCACATGTTCGAACACATACGCGAATACACACGTGTAAGGTGAACACAGACACGCACACTCACACCAACAAAGACACTCATGTGCAAACACATGAGCAAACATACTCACACCTACTACCATAGACATTCACCATGTGGCCAGTGTACACCGATGCTAGCTAACACATCCAACGTCAAAAACATGCAGTATTTACTGTTATTCTAACCGACGTTACACATGGATTTCCAGAACTCCCTCTGCCACAAAGCTGTATGATTATAGCCCTTTCACACCACTATTCATGCTATTTCTCTGTCACCACATATGCAATGTGCTTTATTCAGATCAGATGCTGGTTGCTGTAATTGCATGACAGTTCTACAGTAACAACACTGTCTAGAACAGAGCTGTGGCAAAGCAGAGGTCAAGGACACGTCTTACCGCTGGGAGCCACTAGGTGGCGATGTAGGTTAATGCAGTGTGTGGTTAGTGAACACTAGTCTACGTACACACTGGGGCCTAGCCCTGGCCTAGTAGGTACAGCGCATCAGATCACTGGGTTATCACGAGAGAAAATGGCTCATACATCTCACTTCCTCTTTATTGCACAACAGGCTACATGCCGAATCCTACCATGAAGAAAAATGAATTATACACCTAGGATAAGTGTAGGCTACAGCTGAGCTAGGAGATCTGGTGTGAGATCTGGTGTGAGATCTGGTGTGAGATAAGGTGTGAGATCTGGTGTGAGATGGTGGCACATTTCTGAGCAAATACATGTGAGTGTTTAGGAATTATTGTGTAACTTCCCATTTTATTTTTTATTTTCTTTATATAGTTGTACACAGAAGAGAGGAGAGGAGAGGAGAAACAACGGGAGGAGGGGTTATGAGGCTGTGTACAGCTGTCTCTCTCTGTCTCTGTCTGTCTGTCTGTCTGTGCATGGCTTTGAGAGGCTCAAGAGTCCTAGGGAGGGGGAAGGAGGGAGCGAGCTGCTTAGGGCACATTAATCGCTGCCTGTCCTTGCCTGCCTTCCTGGCCCTTATGCACGGACACAAAGGGCACACACACACTGGAGAATACAAGTGTCTTCTCACTGCTCTTCTCACTCCTCTTCTCTCATCTCTCTTCTTCTCTTCTCCTTTTCTTTTCCACCATCTTCATTTTCCTTTATTTCCCTTCTCTTTCTACCTGTATGTCTTGTCATTCTCTGGCTATAAGAAATGTTCTGGGGCTTTATGTTGCTGCTTGTTTGCTTGAAATGTAATCTGCTGATGTAACACGGAGGGAAATTGAGTCTAACAAATGTCTTGAAAGGCACATACTGCATATCAAACCCGAACCAACAAAGGCAGACAAAACGCTAACGTCTTGCCTCCCCACCAACTTGTGAAGTTGATATTTCAACAGAATAGCACGCTGACGTCCTCGGAATAATGGCAGACTGCGTTTGCTGCTGTTTTGTTTTGTTTTGTGTTGTCATTTTGACTTGAATGGGGGGAAAGTTGGATAGAAGAAATGGTTTTGTTTGATTAACACCCTCTCAGGGATGTCAGTTTGGTTGTTGGTGCCGTCATTTTAAGGTGAAACTCGGGGAAGCGAGTGGAAGGTTATGTAAATCGTAGCACAGGAGAAACAGTCAACAAATGTAATTGCTGTTTCTTTTCTTTTGTCAGACGGCAAGTTGACAAGAACATTTGCAACTATTCATCCTAGACAAGCAACAGAAAGGGACGGGTTTGAAACTCTATCTATCTATCTATCTATCTATCTATCTATCTATCTATCTGTCTATCTGTCTATCTGTCTATCTGTCTATCTATCTATCTATCTATCTATCTATCTATCTATCTATCTATCTATCTATCTATCTATCTATCTATCTATCTATCTATCTATCTATCTATCTATCTATCTATCTATCTATCTATCTATCTATCTATCTATCTATCTATCTGTCTGTCTGTCTGTCTGTCTGTCTGTCTGTCTGTCTGTCTGTCTGTCTGTCTGTCTGTCTGTCTGTCTGTCTGTCTGTCTGTCTGTCTGTCTGTCTGTCTGTCTGTCTGTCTGTCTGTCTGTCTGTCTGTCTGTCTGTCTGTCTGTCTGTCTGTCTGTCTGTCTGTCTGTCTGTCTGTCTGTCTGTCTGTCTGTCTGTCTGTCTGTCTGTCTGTCTGTCTGTCTGTCTGTCTGTCTGTCTGTCTGTCTGTCTGTCTGTCTGTCTGTCTGTCTGTCTGTCTGTCTGTCTGTCTGTCTGTCTGTCTGTCTGTCTGTCTGTCTGTCTGTCTGTCTGTCGGCCTGTCGGCCTGTCGGCCTGTCGGCCTGTCGGCCTGTCGGCCTGTCGGCCTGTCGGCCTGTCGGCCTGTCGGCCTGTCGGCCTGTCGGCCTGTCGGCCTGTCGGCCTGTCGGCCTGTCGGCCTGTCGGCCTGTCTGTACTGTCTGTACTGTCTGTACTGTCTGTCGGCCTGTGTCGCTATCAACTTCTCTTTGAGAAGTAGGAAGAACAGAAGAATGGATGGTGAACAGCTGCCAATAGCATAGATAAGCATACAGAACACACTGCTGCCATAATCACACTGTCCATTACTGTCATTACCACTGTCGGACCATCACTGGCACATTATCACAGGCTGAGTGGAGTGTGTGCGTGCCCGTGCGTGCCTTTTGTGTATGTGTGTGTGTGTGTGCGTGTGTGCGTGTGCGCGTGTGTGCGTGTGTGTGCGTGTGTGCGTGTGTGTGTGTGTGTGTGTGCGTGTGTGTGAGTGTGTGTGCTCATGAATGAAGCTGCAGGGACAGCAATAACCTTTTCCACTGGGGTTATACTAATGCTCAGCGACTCTGTTGTTCTGAAACAACAAAATTACATCTCCGTTCACAACTGTATAAAAATCACATAACATACCCACACAATAAGCCATTTGAAAGTCTATGTGACTGTGCTGTAAATAGCATAATGTACTATAATAGCACACCATTACATATTTGGCCAGCATGGGAATCCATTTTCTGAGTAAATGATTGTCAAGGTTAAGGAAGGTTTTGTGTGTTCTCTTTGTTTGTAAAATCATCTTTGTCATGGTGATGTCTGACTTGTTTGAAGGTTATAGTTTAATGGTTCATGCATGTATTTGCTGAAATATTTCGAGCATTGGATGACTTCATTGAGTGTTAATATAGTACCACCACCTACAGTTTTGCTTTAAAGGAAAAAAACAATAAAGGTAGGATGTTTTCCAGAGGAAAATGCAAATCCATATTCCGATGCTTGTCTCCTTCCTGTATGTATGCAATGCATAGTATGATAATGCAATCTTGTTCCTTCAGAGACTCCAGTGTGTGTTGCTGCCATAGCGTCTCTGTGCCTTTCCTATCCTCCAGGTCTCACTCCTTTAACAGAACACTAGATGTTTTCATCTGTCTGTAAACACAGCCTTTGGTGTTAAAGAAATGCACCCTCTGTTTCTCTGAGGCGAGCTTGTAACCATTATCATTGTTTTTACCTCAGCAGAGCTGCTCCCTAATCTGGCATGTGTTTTTAGGGGGAATTCACACGCACACACTCTCGCGCTCACACACACCTCCTATATTCATTACTGGATTTTTAACCTTGTGTTTTCGTGTGTGAACACGTTCTCATTTACAACAATGACTTGGGGAATAGTTACAGGGGAGAGGAGGGAGGATGAATGAGCCAATTAGAAGCTGGGGATGATTAGGTGGCCATGATGGTATGAGGGCCCGATTTAGCCATTTAGCCAGGTGTTAACACCCCTACTCTTACGATAAGTGCCATGGGATCTTTAGTGGACAACAGAGAGTCAGGACACCCGTTTAACATTCCATCAGAAAGACGGCACCCTACACAGGGCAATGTCCCCAATCACTACCCTGGGGCATTGGGATATTTTTTGGGGGACCAGACCAGAGACCGACCAGGACCAACCCTACTTAGCTATTTGTACGACAGAGGCAGGTAGTGCTCCAGAACTGAATTCCAGAGTGATCCACGCCACTTCTAAAGCAATGTTATTTTGACTCATTCCAGATCAAATCTTCCCATCAGCGAAATAATGCTTTAGGTGAGCTTGGCTTTAGACCCATGCATTGTCATGGCTACATGGGGTTGTAGGAGGTGGAGGGTACAGAGTTGGAACAGTGGTGACTAATGTTAAAACAAGTCCAATCTTTGGAGTCCACCTGAAGGTATATAATAGGCTATTGTGATAATTGTATGAAGCAGGATTATAGTGAATTACATTAAGTATTGGCATCTAAAGGTTCTACAAACATTTGCCCATGTCATTTTTTACTTCCCGGTAAGATGAGCATCCGTGGCTAGCTAGACCTCTAGTCACCTCCCTGGCCCAAGCAGAGTGCATCCTGGGTAGCGGGTTGGCCCTCTCCTGCTTATTAACCTTTCCTAATTAGATGGCAGAGACACCGTGGTTCTTCTAATGATCCCTCAATGGAAGGACAGGGCCTCGTCTGTGTCCTCTGACACCAACGCTAAATTAGAATTCCATCCTCTCTTTTTTTTCACCCCCCCTTCGCTTTTCTCTCCCCTCGTTTTCTCCGGTCATAAGTTTTCTGTTTCTTAGGGCTAGCAGACTGAGTTCAGAGAGAGAAACGAGTCTCCTCTCAGGGGTTTCTCTTTCTCTTTAAGTGTTAGAAAAATGAGGGAGTTGGAGAGAAGGCCTGAGAGAAGATGGATGGAAAGGAGAGATGGAGAGAGAGTTAGAGAGAAGGCCTGAGAGAAGAGCGGGAGAGATGGAGAGAGAGTCAGAGCTAGAGATTCCCATTCCCGTCGGCTGCTCCAGCAGAGCCCAGGGTTTTATTAGCCATGATTAGCACCCCCAGTATGGATCCTATTCACTAATGACTTGAGCTGCTGTGGTTCACAGAGATTTAAGTACCACCTCAATCCCATTATCTCCTGTCCCTGAAGCCAGCCTCCGTCACCCAGGCCTTTGTGGAAGGGGGAGGGGGGCTTTAGGGTTATCGATAGGGGATCCTGGACTGGGGAACTAGAGAAGAAAGAGACAGACTTCTAATGGACCAATGGGGGGGCTGGGATCACTTCCGGCCTGCATGGCCAAGCTGCAGTCGATCCTTCCTGGTTTGGTTCTGGAGTGGGGTTGAAACAAAGGAACTAAGGAAAGGTTTGTGTGTGTCTGTGTCTGGCAGAATTGGTTGTTTTCAGGGGTCTCGCTCTCTGTTCACCCCTGAGCTACTAATTACAATTCAGATGTCACACACTCAGCAGATAATAGGAGTCAGGATACAGAATTAGAATATTCCATGGGACTGCAGGGGGTGTCTTCTTGAGAGAGGAAAGTGTCTGTTTAGCAGGGAGGGGGGTGCGGGGTGGGGGTTGGGGGGTGAGAACAGTCTATATTTGGCCACTCTGTGTTCTTGTGCCCCCTATCCCTGTACCCCGTCACCCTCTCTTCACACGTCGGGTGTGTGTTGGCACGACGGCGGCTGTCTGTCTGTTAGGGGCCGATTGAGTGACATCTGCTCCGGAGAGAGGGAGAGGGACGGACTAGCTGCTCTTGGCAACGGTGGCGGTGCGGGCTCTGGCACAAGGCACGGTGGGTACAGCGGGGGTGGCGGCACCAACAGCAGGCTGTGGATGGCCTAACAGAGAACCGTTTGCCGGAACAGCATGACATCTCCTGGAATGAAAGCTCTCTCTCTCTCCCCTTCACTCCTCCTCTCTCTCTCACACACACTCCTCCTCTCTCACACACACACTGTCACTATCTCTCTCCCTCTCTCTCTCTCTCTCTCTCTCTCTCTCTCTCTCTCTCCCCTTCAGTCCTCCTCTCTCACACACTCCTCCTCTCTCACACACACACTGTCGCTATCTCTCTCCCTCTCTCTCTCTCTCTCTCCCCTTCACTCCTCCTCTCTCTTGCACACACTCCTCCTCTCTCACACACACACTGTCGCTATCTCTCTCCCTCTCTCTCTCTCTCCCGTTCACTCCTCCTCTCTCACACACACACTGTCGCTATATCTCTCGCTATCTCTCTATCTCTCTCCCTCTCTCTATCTCTCTCCCTCTCTCTCTATCTCTCTCTATCTCTCTCCCTCTCTCTCTATCTCTCTCCCTCTCTCTATCTCTCTCCCTCTCCCTCTATCTCTCTCTCTCTCTCTCTCTCTATCTCTCTCCCTCTCTCTCTGTCTCTCTATGGTATCTCTGTCTCCAGTCCTGTTCTTCTGTACTGGTGTCTGAAGCAAGGATGTCCACGTGTCATTTTTCATGGGATGTTCAAAGTAGTTATTTTGTGGCTTGTGTATTCGGACAGAATCTTTTTTTTTTTCATTTTACATCGCCAATTATTCTCAGAGCGTCTCGTTCCCTCTATTTTGAGCTGAACTCTCCGCTTTTATCCTCCTTTTTTCAGGTTTCATTAAAACAAACACCATTAATGAAGCAGTGCGCTGACATCTGCAGGAAACCAACAACTAAATGAATGCAAGAAGCAACATCCCATCTCAGCCTTCCCACTGTCAGTCACACACAGCATCTCAAAGAGATTACCTAACCACCACAGGCAGGCATGTGGGACGGGTAGTGTGTGTGTGCTTCAGCAATTTACATAGTCTTTATTCATCTTCTCTAATTCTGAATTGCACTTACTAACAATTTAACATAAGTATATTTATTAGCCATCAAAACATCATTAACGCTCAGAAAGTTTCAAGGGACTGGAAGTATGTTTTTTGAATAAGGAGAAACAAATAAGATTTGATCAAAATGACTGTACCTCTCTCTCCTCTTTCCCCCCCTCCTTTCCTAGCTACTGAATCCTCCCCACCACCAGTCAGTGTTGTCAAGGCGATATACAGTTGATGTGCTGTAAATTGATTTCCGGGGAGATGTGATGGATGAATGGAAAATGAACATCTTCATCGGTGACCCCTCCGCGCCGTCGTCTCGATTGCTTCTCCCCACGCCCGCCCATGATTGACAAGCGCGCTAACGAGCGCTGTCGCCGGTCCTGTTCTTATTTCCCTGTGTGGGAAACACGGCGAGTCTCCGGCCCTACGGTAATGAGCCCTACAAAGAGAAGGAGAGGACAGGAAGGAAGACTCGCCCTGAAGAGATGGAAGACGGAATGAAAGAAGTCCAAGTAAATAATATAGAAAGGGCCAACATGAAAGTAGATTTAAAAAGTTGAGATTATTGCCGGCAAAGGAAAGAGGCGTGTCATTGTTCATCTGTCTTCTACCCTGATGGATGTCTTTCTTGCTGACGGTTTCAGCTACAACTTCAACCTAATGGATTCCTAGAGTGGGCTGGGATTTCAAAAGACAAAATGAGTCTTGGCGTAATGAGCGGTTGTTATATATTTGATATATTATAATTGATATAGGGTAGCAGAGTGCGGTCCTTATTGGACTTTAAACGTCTCCTTCAACGCAGACGAGAGCTTCCTACTAACTGCACTGTTCAACACAAACGCCAATCAAGGTGATCACAATTACAGGAAGACAAAAGAGAGCAGACTTTTAAACTATCAACAAAACTTTATCGATATGATGGAACTCAAGGTCATGAAGCCAGGAAGCTACGTTTTAAGCACAAAGCCATATTGGCGTACTGAGTAGAGACAGAGAGTGTGTGAGAGAGAGTGTAATGTTTACTGTTCATTTTATTGTTTATTTCACTTTTGTTTATTATCTACTTCACTTGCTTTGGCAATGTTAACATATGTTTCCCATGCCAATAAAGCCCCTTGAATTGAAATTGAGAGAGATGCATGCATGTATACCTGTACATACGTGTGTGTTTGAGTCATGTAATGTATTCATCCAGACGAGTAGTGAGGGTTATAAATCCGTGTTTACTTCGTGTGATTAGGAGGTGGCGGGATGTTGATGATGGTCTGGTGTGTAATCACACATCATGATTTCTTCTCACCGTGATTAAAGCCCCCAAATGTTCCTATTGTCAGCCCCTCATCAACACACACAGGTAGGATGCTGCTCTGATTAACACACACAGGTAGGAGGCTGCTCTGATTTAACACTGTAAAGCCTGTTTGTCTGGGGTGAAGGACAAATCCATCACCAAAAGAAGAAGGTATCAACATTTGATGTGGCGCCTATCCGTTTTGTACTTGACATCTAAATGAGACATATTTATCGTTACCAATCACATTGATTAACATCTGAAATACACATTAATGCAATCCTGGACTAACATGTAAACAACCCCCTATATCCCCAGACATCATATACCAGTAGGCTACTAGATGACTTCTCTCAGTATACATCCAGAAGTTTACCAACTCTGCCTTCCTCCTGAAAGTCACTCATCAACTGCTGTGTGTCTCTCTCTCAGCTGTGTAGCTTGTTCATTAGTCTGGGAGGGGGGAGACGGGGAGAGACTGGGACGGGGAGAGGGGGGAGACGCGGGGAGAGGGGGTAGAGACAGGGAGAGGGGGGAGAGATGGGGAGAGGTAGAGACTGGGACAGGGAGAGGGGGGAGAGACAGGGTTGGGGAGATGAAGGACTACCTGACATGATGACTCCTTGCTGTCCCCAGTCTACCTGGCCATGCTGCTGCTCCAGTTTCAACTTCCACCTGACTGTGCTGCTGCTCTAGTTTCAACTGTTCTGCCTTATTATTATTCGACCATGCTGGTCATTTATGAACATTGAACATCTTGACCATGTTCTGTTATAATCTCCACCCGGCACAGCCAGAAGAGGACTGGCCACCCCACATAGCCTGGTTCCTCTCTAGGTTTCTTCCTAGGTATTGGCCTTTCTAGGGAGTTTTTCCTAGCCACCGTGCTTCTCCACCTGCATTGCTTGCTGTTTGGGGTTTTAGGCTGGGTTTCTGTACAGCACTTTGAGATATCAGCTGATGTACGAAGGGCTATATAAATACATTTGATTTGATTTGATTTGATTTGAGAGTGAGTCAGGTTCTCAGAAGATGATCCCACCAAACACAACTGCAGGCTCTGGCAGGGATGTGACTTCAAGCTTGCTGACAGTAACACCACAGCCCTCTCCTCTCCTCTCCTCTCCTCTCCTCTCCTCTCCTCTCCTCTCCTCTCCTCTCCTCTCCTCTCCTCTCCTCTCCTCTCCTCTCCTCTCCTCTCCTCTCCTCTCCTCTCCTCTCCTCTCCTCTCATTCCCTACTAATGCTGGATAACTCTTGACTACAGTAGTACACAGCTCCTTTTCTAACGGTCTCATGGTTTCATCACTGTTTTCAAACTCATTGTGTATCGTTTGTGGTATACCTCAACTCTGTTCGACCACCAAAGATGATCTAATTTCCCCTCTCTTTCCAAGTCCGTTCTTGAAAGCGTTGTGCAGAATGGATGTGTTGAAGAGAAGGAGCTAGGAGCCACACGAGCTGCAGTGTTTTCTATAGAGCTGAGAGGCATGTTTGTGTGAGGGCCACTGGGTAGTGACCTCTCCTTTAATATCCCAGCATGATGGGGGACTCTAGGACTCTGCAGGCGGGCAATTCATGCCTTAAAAATGGGCCACCCTGCTGCTCAGGACGTGTGCCCTCCCTTTGACCTCCCCACGCCCCCTGCCCCTGTCACCATGGCAATGGGGAGTCCCATCACAGGCAGTGCACACACCTGGCACCTGGCCACCTCTTCTTTCCCCCCCTCTCCCCTCATCTTTCCCATCTCCCGGGTCCCACTAGGGGATCTGTAATGAAACAGCTGCTCTGTACTCTGCAGCAGTAGGCTGGCCTACACCGTGCACCATTCATACCGTTTAGATAGGAAACCTGACAGTAAGCTGAGTTTATGACGGTACAGTAAATGTCCTTGATGAAAGGAAATGTAGAGTGTAACCTAAAATCAACATCTTCCTTGTTTGTCTTCTTGCCCCTCCAGAATGTTATCTTCTCTCCTCCCTGTCCCCTCCTGTCTCTTCTCCCCTCTCTTCTCCCTCCCTCCTCCCTGTCCCCTCCTGTCTCTTCTCCCTCCTCCCTGTCCCCTCCTGTCTCTTCTCCCCTCTCTTCTCCCTCCTCCCTGTCCTCTCCTGTCTCTTCTTCCCTCTCTTCTCTCCTCCCTGTCCCCTCCTGTCTCTTCTCCCCTCTCTTCTCCCTCCTCCCTGTCCCCTCCTGTCTCTTCTCCCCTCTCTTCTCCCTCCTCCCTGTCCCCTCCTGTCTCTTCTCCCCTCTCTTCTCCCTCCTCCCTGTCCTCTCCTGTCTCTTCTCCCCTCTCTTCTCTCCTCCCTGTCCCCTCCTGTCTCTTCTCCCCTCTCTTCTCCCTCCTCCCTGTCCTCTCCCTTTTCCTCCCTCTTCTCTCCTCCCTGTCCCCTCCTGTCTCTTCTCCCCTCTCTTCTCCCTCCTCCCTGTCCTCTCCTGTCTCTTCTCCCCTCTCTTCTCTCCTTCCTGTCCCCTCCTGTCTCTTCTACCCTCTCTTCTCCCTCCTCCCTGTCCTCTCCCTTTTCCTCCCTCTTCTCTCCTCCCTGTCCCCTCCTGTCTCTTCTCCCCTCTCTTCTCCCTCCTCCCTGTCCTCTCCCTTTTCCTCCCTCTTCTCTCCTCCCTGTCCCCTCCTGTCTCTTCTCCCCTCTCTTCTCCCTCCTCCCTGTCCTCTCCTGTCTCTTCTCCCCTCTCTTCTCCCTCCTCCCTGTCCCCTCCTGTCTCTTCTCCCCTCTCTTCTCTCTCCTCCCTGTCCCCTCCTGTCTCTTCTCCCCTCTCTTCTCCCTCCTCCCTGTCCTCTCCTGTCTCTTCTCCCCTCTCTTCTCTCCTCCCTGTCCCCTCCTGTCTCTTCTCCCCTCTCTTCTCCCTCCTCCCTGTCATCTCCCCTTTCCTCCCTCTTCTCTCCTCCCTGTCCCCTCCTGTCTCTTCTCCCCTCTCTTCTCCCTCCTCCCTGTCCTCTCCCTTTTCCTCCCTCTTCTCTCCTCTCTTCTCCCTCCTTCCTGTCGCCTCCCCTTCCTCTCTTCTCCCTCCTTCCTGTCACCCCCCCTCCTCTCTTCGCCCTCCTTCCTGTCGCCTCCTCGCTTCTCCCTCCTTCCTGTCGCCTCTCCTCTCTTCTCCCTCCTTCCTGTCACCTCACCTCTCCTCTCTTCTCCCTCCTTCCTGTCGCCTCTTCTCTCCTCTCTTCTCCCTCCTTCCTGTCGCCTCTCCTCTCTTCTCCCTCCTTCCTGTCACCTCCCCTCTCCTCTCTTCTCCCTCCTTACTGTCGCCTCCCCTCTCCTCTCTCCTCCCTCCTTCCTGTCGACTCACCTCTCCTCTCTTCTCCCTCCTTCCTGTCGCCTCACCTCTCCTCTCATCTCCCTCCTTCCTGTCGCCTCACCTCTCCTCTCATCTCCCTCCTTCCTGTCGCCTCCTCTCTCTCTTCTCTCCTCTCTTCTCTGTTCCCCAGACATCATGCCATCATTAGTGTTAGGCCTCTCCTCTGACTCAGTGTATCTCTTCCCCAGCCTCTCTTCTCTCCCTCCTATAACATGGTTGTTAACTGCACACAGCTGTAGAGGAAGGTGTCTAATGTAAGAACCCTACTGAGGACATATTAACGGTGCACCACTGAGACGTACAGTATGCCAAGCCAGCCACTGACATCAAATCAATAATCGTCCTGTCACGCCCGCTTGTTCATTCAATGCTTTGCATTTTATTTCTACATGGTTTGATTGATTGTTGGTGGCGGGGTTTTGATGGCGGGGTTGAGGTCGATAATGATATGTGTAAGGCAGTAACGTACGTTGCTGGGATTTTCATGGCACTGTTATGTAGATCTTAACAGGTTTGATTTCTGTCATTCTAATGAATGCATCTTCAGTTGAAATGAACTGGTGTGTGAGTATTGTGTTTATTGAGAGAGAGATATTCCACTTTTGTTTGTCTATTACACTTGCTTTGGCAACGTAAACATGTCTTTCCCATACCAATGAAGCCAGAGGGAGCGAGGGAGGGAGGGAGAGAGGGAGCGAGGGAGGGAGCGAGGGAGGGAGAGAGGGAGGGAGGGAGGGAGTGAGGGAGGGAGGGAGAGAGGGGGCGAGGGAGTGTCGAGGGAGCGAGGGAGGGAGCGAGGGAGGGTGTGAGGGAGGGAGGGAGGGAGGGAGGGAGGGAGGGAGGGAGGGAGGGGGCGAGGGAGGGAGAGAGGGAGGGAGCGAGGGAGGGAGGGGAAAGCGAGAGGGAGCGAGGGAGGGAGGGAAAGCAGGAGGGAGCAAGGGAGGGAGAACGGGAGGGAGCGAGGGAGGGAGGGAGGGAGAGCAATATAACAGAGAAGCACCTCTGAATTCTGCTACTATTTACATCATGGAGGCACCACCTCCCCCCCACACACCCCCCCTTCCCCCTCACTACTACCACACACACACACACACACACACACACACACACACACACACACACACACACACACACACACACACACACACACCCTTCCCAATACTAACCCCCCCCCCCCTTCCCCCTCACTACTACCCCACACACACACAAACACACACACCCCTCCCCCTCACCACTACCCCCCACACACACCCCTCCCCCTCACTACTACCCCCCCCCCACACACACACAAACACACACACCCCTCCCCCTCACCACTACCCCACACACACACCCCTCCTCCTCACCACTACCCCACACACACACCCCTCCTCCTCACCACTACCCCACACACACAGCCCCAACAATAGACAGAAGGTGTTACTTGCAGGGCGCCCAGAGCAGGTTTATTATTCCCTCATATTAGTGTTAATTAGCTTCTTATTAGGCAGGGCGACTCAGCGCGCTCCCTCATACTAACCAACCATTGAAAACACATGATCTCTGGCCCTGCTCAAGGTGACCAGGCTTTCCGTTAAAGACTAACCAGGACTTCACAGCCACTGGAAGGTGAACCTGGGACCCGTCTGAAATGGCCCCCTATTCACTATATAGTGCACTACTTTAGACAGTAGCCCATAGGGTATAGAGTATAGAGTGCCATTTCAGATGCTGCCCTGGATCTAATGAATGCACAGACAGACTCTTCTACTTTCAGCCAAGGCCCCTAAAACCTTTGAAACATATAAATCCTCCTTCCTAAATCCCAACTCATTTGTTTCATTTTTCTGTTCTTTTTAGGAGTCTGATATTTTGGGCTGGAAATTAAGTGTGCAAAAGCTATTCTTATCATGAATCATTTTCTCCCTGAATCCACCCACCGGGCCACTCAACCTTGGAGACATGACATTACAACACATATATGGGAGTTTC
Organism: Oncorhynchus kisutch; assembly: GCF_002021735.2. Classification (NCBI taxonomy): domain Eukaryota; kingdom Metazoa; phylum Chordata; class Actinopteri; order Salmoniformes; family Salmonidae; genus Oncorhynchus; species Oncorhynchus kisutch. The sequence continues at coordinate 47,798,136 of NC_034189.2, read as the reverse complement.
TGTCTGCTTGGAGACATGACATTACAAAACAGATATGGGAGTTTCTGTCTGCTTGGAGACATGACATTACAAAACAGATATGGGAGTTTCTGTCTGCTTGGAGACATGACATTACAAAACTGATATGGGAGTTTCTGTCTGCTTGGAGACATGACATTACAAAACTGATATGGGAGTTTCTGTCTGCTTGGAGACATGACATTACAAAACTGATATGGGAGTTTCTGTCTGCTTGGAGACATGACATTACAAAACTGATATGGGAGTTTCTGTCTGCTTGGAGACATGACATTACAAAACTGATATGGGAGTTTCTGTCTGCTTGGAGACATGACATTACAAAACTGAAATGGGAGTTTCTGTCTGCTTGGAGACATGACATTACAACACAGATATGGGAGTTTCTGTCTGCTTGGAGACATGACATTACAAAACTGATATGGGAGTTTCTGTCTGCTTGGAGACATGACATTACAAAACTGATATGGGAGTTTCTGTCTGCTTGGAGACATGACATTACAAAACTGATATGGGAGTTTCTGTCTGCTTGGAGACATGACATTACAAAACTGATATGGGAGTTTCTGTCTGCTTGGAGACATGACATTACAAAACTGATATGGGAGTTTCTGTCTGCTTGGAGACATGACATTACAAAACTGATATGGGAGTTTCTGTCTGCTTGGAGACATGACATGAAAATAAAATAGACGTTAGCCTTTCTCTATAAACTTTGACAAAGTCCCACACTCACTCTCAAAAGGGATAAGCACCATGTTTCGCCCATCAAATTCAAGGTTATGAATAACGTGTTTTTGATAAACAGTTGACTTACAACTATTCCTATTACATATACAGCAGGCCAAATAATTATTATGCCGTTCTACATTTTTGCCAAACCCTCCCTCCCTCCAAACCCAAAGTAATTCTGTGTAGTTGCATCCTGGAATGATGATGTCACAAGTACTGTTCAAGGAGATTACTGACTAGCCTAGCGTATTAATCACTGTCTGGGGCTGGGACACCTTCCCAGAGTGCTTTGCATCTCGCCACATCGCTTTACAAGTCTAGCGGCTCTAGAAGGAGGAGAGTGACAAAGTGCTTCTCAAAGTGGCTCGGTGCTGGCAGGGCGTATGTCCGGGGAGTGGGGGGACGCTCATCCTCTGAAGGCAGTCCTGGGGAGTGGGGGGACGCTCATCCTCTGAAGACAGTCCTGGGGATGGATAGATAGAAGAGGAAGAAAGATGGTAGAACTTGGAGTGACAACTTTTCTTGACCTTCACTTTTAGCTGTTTCATTGTCCTGTTTATTAGAGGCGCCACCACTTTAGTAAAAATGCACAAAGATGCATTATTCCCTTACAATGTTGTTGAGAGAATAAATATGCTAATTTAAGCCAAAGAACAAACAAGGTGGTTTACCTAAATTATTCCCTCACAGCTTTTGTATTAGTTCCAAACGCTAAACAGAATCGCTGCAATTAAGCGCAGTGGTCTGACCTGCACACATACATTAATAAATGAGACTCAAACTCGCTCTGCTGCAGCACCAGCTAAGTACCCAGCCAGTGTTTGCATCGCAAACAAATGCCTCCCCACGTTGTGTTTCCTCGCTGCTCCTGATTCACTCTGACAGATCCTCAGCTTTCTGAGCTTTAATTGGGCAGCCTCGGGGTGTGAGGAAGGAGAGAGAGAGGAGAAGGGAAACAGAAAGGCCTTTAGTGCTGGGTTACACTCGATACGCACTTCTCTTTCTCCGTGGTAATTACAAGCAGGTGCATGTGGAGAAGAAACAGACTAACTATGGTACCGACCATTGCTTTCTCCCAAGACTGCCTGGGATAGAGGAGAGAGAGAGAGGAGAGAGAGAGAGAGAGAGAGAGAGAGAGAGAGAGAGAGAGAGAGAGAGAGAGAGAGAGAGAGAGAGAGAGAGAGAGAGAGAGAGAGAGAGAGAGAGAGAGAGAGAGAGAGAGAGAGAGAGAGAGAGAGAGAGAGAGAGAGAGAGAGAGAGAGAGAGAGAGACAGAGAGAGAGAGAGAGGACAGAGAGAGAGACAGAGAGAGAGAGAGAGACAGAGAGAGAGAGAGAGACAGAGAGAGAGAGAGAGAGAGACAGAGAGAGACAGAGAGAGAGAGAGAGAGAGAGAGAGAGAGAGAGAGAGAGAGAGAGAGAGAGAGAGAGCAGAGAAGTCAGAGGTAGTGGCAATACAATATTGCTGACAAACAACTCCGGGGGCACCACACCAGACAAATAAACATTAGATATTGTCTTTACCTATAAGCCTTTTTACACTGGCTCAGGGTCAAACTAAGGTCACAATAGTAAGGGTAAAGACAGGTCATTGTTTTATTCTGACATGGAATAACAACGTCTAGCAAATTCCTCTGCGTGTCGCTGTTCTAGCTCTACCTTTTATATGAAGTGATGAGACCCAGAGAGAAGCACAGGGAGGGAGGGAGAGAGAGAGCATGACCGGCCAGCTCCCCCTGCCGCTCTCCCAGAATGCACCACTGCAAGTACGACCTGGCCACCGCTCACGGTCCGTGGCTCCATCATCTCAGCACCCCCAGCAGCGTCTTGTGTCCTGCTAGCCAGAGCACTTAACTTGACTACACCACGTCTGCTTGTTTTGGTCCAGAATCACACAGAGGACTAATGGAAAAACAACAAGTGGGGCCCAGCAGCCCAGAAACCTCTCATGGACTCTCTCTCCACTCACAGTCCTCTTACAGCTACTGTGTGTTGACTTCAAAGTCCTGTCTGAATTCAGACATTCTACAGTGTAGTGTCCGTGAGGCTGATCAGGCAAGGCTCTGCAGCCAGAGAATCCTCTTTAGACGCTGCATTAGTGTCACTCTAGTCTGTCACTGTTGTCCCCACAGCAAGTGAGGGGATCCTCTGAGCACGCTGCAATAGAGACGTCAAACACAGGCTTTATGAGGACCATCATGTACGGTCATAATAACGAGGTAGTATACACACATAGTTACATTGACACATACGGATGGTACATAGTAGACAGCACTAGTCCTTATATTGAATATATGGGAGATTACCTGAAATTGTAGAAGAAACATTCTAGTGTATATCTACAAGGTAAATAGCAAATCACACGATAGAGACGTAAAAGAAAAAGTGACATAAACACGTCACACAGACAAAAGGTTAGGACTGTTGTCAACGGTGTGACAGGGCCAGTATTATTGGTTACTGAATCACAACTGAATAGACCCTTTCTTCCATGTTACTGATCATCACCTTTTCACTGTAACGTCACCGTTTCTCCCCTTGTCTCCCAAGAGCTCTCTCTGTCTCTCTCTCTCTCTCTGTCTCTCTCTCTCTCTCTCTCTCTCTCCTCTCTCTCTCTCTCTCTCTGTCTCTCTCTCTCTCTCTCTCTCTCTGTCTCTCTCTCTCTGTCTCTCTCTCTCTGTCTCTCTCTCTCTGTCTCTCTCTCTCTCTTGTCTCTCTCTCTCTGTCTCTCTCTCTCTCTCTCTCTCTCTCTCTCTCTCTCTCTCTCTCTCTCTCTCTCTCTCTCTGTCTCTCTCTCTGTCTCTCTGTCTCTCTCTCTCTGTCTCTCTCTCTCTGTCTCTCTCTCTCTCTCTGTCTCTTTCTAGTGTATAATGGTCTATCGTTCTACTGCGTTTGTTCACAAGGAAACGGGTGAGAAAGCAATGAGCGTGCGGGCCTGTCAGTGAAGTAAAATAACAGCGAGGCAGGTGTTTTGTCTGAGCGTGTGTCTCTGGCGTTTCTCACCCACAGATGAACAACGCTACAATTACAGCCAACAATGGCCACGAAGACGCAGGTATAGGTTCATTACCGATCAACAACCTTGAGTATTTTCTCCACATTTCCATATTGGTCTCTTCTTTCTTTTATTGAATTGTTTGTACTCCCTCTGTCCTTTACACACGCACACACACACACACACACACACACGCACACACACACACACACACACACGCACACACACACACACACACACACACAAGCTAATTTAAGAAGAGGTGGAGGAGGGGAGAGAAAAGAGGCTAATAAAGTGAGTGTGTCACAGATGACCCTCAGACACAGTCGGTGAGGGAGGCTGCACTTCCATTTCGCCGCCCATTAAGTGTCCTGCTGGAGATGGGGGAGAGAGAGAGAGCGAGGCCGGAGCGCAATCACAGACCAGCTGATAACCGTTATCATGACCACCCCTACCTCCACCACCGTGCCGACCAGCTGCCTGAAAACCCATTTAGGAGGGAAATGAGTTAAAACAAAATTCACTTTTATTTTTACCGTCACCTAATCATTTGAAGGCCATCGGGTTCCAGGGAGAACCGGAGAGGGGGGAGTTGGGTCGGAAAAGAGGAAGACAACTCAGCCAGTCAGACCCTCGCCGCGCTACAACTCCTCACAACCACTGTGTCTTTAGTCCAGCTAGAGGAGGGAAGATTAGCTTCAGAGGAAGTCACCTAAATGTTACTGCTACCTCTCTTTGTGTCCTTCTCTCAGGTACTTACCTACTGTAGTCAACATCATTGTTTTCTATGAGTTCTATATAGGAAGGAGCCGTCTGTTAATGCTAACAGCTATCCACGTAGCATTTTGACCACCCACCAGGACAATGGGACGGCCAGGGGTTTAATGGCTGTCTGGGGTCAACTCTGTCTGGGCAGGGGCATCATTCTAGCACCAGGAAGCAGTTTGAGGCCTGCTTGGGAAACTAGGATATCAGCGTGGATGGTTCAGATCTCCTTGGGACGCGGTCATTTGTCTTTCTGTTGCCTATTGGGTTGGACACAAGCTGCCTGGCTGGATGGATGGACAGGCAGAATCATTAATTAGAGAGTCTTTATTGACACTTTTGACAAAAAAAGGCTACATGTATTCGAGATGAGACCAAAGTATCACAACTAAAAAACTAAGAAACACACAAAAAAACTATTTTTAATGAATGGTCATGATACCTAATCAAGAAACATTGTTCTCCTCTTTCTTTAACATCAACCTCTGATTAAAATTGGCACTTTTATTTATGAGAGGGTAAAATACACACTGTATGGTAATTTACTGAACAAAACAAAAAAATTACAAGGTTGGAATGACTCATTTTTACAATACCCTAATGATTGCTCATATTCCAATTAAAAAACATAAACAAAAACATGGCAACAATGAGCAATAAATACTGGGCCTTCTGCCAGGGGAAAACACCCCCAAACAATTAATAAGAACTAATAAGAACAACACACTTAACACAACCTTTTATTAGACTTATCCATCTCAATTCACCTGCACTGTTGGGTGGATATATTGTGATGTGGTGATGTATTGTGATATGGCGGGGATGTATTGTGATATGGCGGTGATGTATTGTGATATGGGGGTGATGTGTTGAGATATGGCGGTGATGTATTCAGATATGGCGGTGATGTATTGTGATATGTCGGTGATGTATTCAGATATGGCGGTGATGTATTGTGATATGGCGCTGATGTATGGTGATATGGCGGTGATGTATTGTGATATGTCGGTGATGTATTCAGATATGGCGGTGATGTATTGTGATATGTCGGTGATGTATTCAGATATGGCGGTGATGTATTGTGATATGGTGCTGATGTATTGTGATATGGCGCTGATGTATTGTGATATGTCGGTGATGTATTGTGATATGCCGGTGATGTATTGTGATATGCCGGTGATGTATTGTGATATGGTGGTGATGTATTGTGATATGGTGCTGATGTATTGTGATATGGCGGTGATGTATTGTGATATGGCAGTGATGTATTGTGATATGTCGGTGATGTATTCAGATATGGCGGTGATGTATTGTGATATGGCATTGATGTATTGTGATATGTTGGTGATGTATTCAGATATGGCGGTGATGTATTGTGATATGGCGGTGATGTATTGTGATATGGCAGTGATGTATTCAGATATGGGGGTGATGTATTGTGATATGGCGGTGATGTATTGTGATATGGCGGTGATGTGTTGTGATATGTCGGTGATGTATTCAGATATGGCGATGATGTATTGTGATATGTCTGTGATGTATTGTGATATGTCTGTGATGTATTGTGATATGTCGGTGATGTATTGTGATATGTCAGTGATGTATTGTGATATGGCGGTGATGTATTGTGATATGGCGGTGATGTATTGTGATATGGTGGTGATGTATTGTGATATGGCGGTGATGTATTGTAATATGGCGCTGATGTATTGTGATATGTCGGTGATGTATTCAGATATGGCGGTGATGTATTGTGATATGTCGGTGATGTATTCAGATATGGCGGTGATGAATTGTGATATGGTGCTGATGTATTGTGATATGGCGCTGATGTATTGTGATATGTCGGTGATGTATTGTGATATGCCGGTGATGTATTGTGATATGCCGGTGATGTATTGTGATATGGTGGTGATGTATTGTGATATGGTGCTGATGTATTGTGATATGGCGGTGATGTATTGTGATATGGCAGTGATGTATTGTGATATGTCGGTGATGTATTCAGATATGGCGGTGATGTATTGTGATATGGCATTGATGTATTGTGATATGTTGGTGATGTATTCAGATATGGCGGTGATGTATTGTGATATGGCGGTGATGTATTGTGATATGGCAGTGATGTATTCAGATATGGGGGTGATGTATTGTGATATGGCGGTGATGTATTGTGATATGGCGGTGATGTGTTGTGATATGTCGGTGATGTATTGTGACATGGCGCTGATGTATGGTGATATGTCGGTGATGTATTCAGATATGGTGGTGATGTATTGTGATATGTCAGTGATGTATTCAGATATGTCGGTGATGTATTGTGATATAGCGCTGATGTATGGTGATATGTCGGTGATGTATTGTGATATGGCGGTGATATATTCAGATATGGCGGTGATGTATTGTGCATTCAGATATTGCGGTGATGTATTGTGATATGGCGGTGATGTATTCAGATATGGCGGTGATGTATTGTGATATGGCGGTGATGTATTGTGATATGGCGGTGATGTATTCAGATATGGCGGTGATGTATTGTGATATGGCGCTGATGTATTGTGATATGTCGGTGATGTATTGTGATATGTCGGTGATGTATTGTGATATGTCGGTGATGTATTCAGATATGGCGGTGATGTATTGTGATATGGCGGTGATGCATTCAGATATGGCGGTGATGTATTGTGTATTCAGATATTGCGGTGATGTATTGTGATATGGCGGTGATGTATTCAGATATGGCGGTGATGTATTCAGATATGGCGGTGATGTATTGTGATATGACGCTGATGTATTGTGATATGTCGGTGATGTATTCAGATATGGCGGTGATGTATTGTGATATGTTGGTGATGTATGGTGATATGTCGGTGATGTATTGTGATATGTCGGTGATGTATTGTGATATGTCGGTGATGTATTGTGATATGGCGGTGATGTACTGTGATATGGCGGTGATGTATTGTGATATGGCGGTGATGTATTCGGATATGGCGGTGATGTATTGTGATATGGCGCTGATGTATTGTGATATGTCGGGGATGTATTGTGATATGTCGGCGATGTATTGCGATATGACAGTGATGTATTGTGATATGTCGGTGATGTATTGTGATATGGCGGTGATGTATTGTGATATGGCAGTGATGTATTCAGATATGTCAATGATGTATTGTGATATGGCTGTGATGTACTGTGATATGGCGGTGATGTACTGTGATATGGCGGTGATGTATTGTGATATGTCGGTGATGTATTCAGATATGGCGGTGATGTATTGTGATATGGCGCTGATGTATTGTGATATGTCGGGGATGTATTGTGATATGTCGGTGATGTATTGTGATATGTCGGTGATGTATTCAGATATGGCGGTGATGTATTGTGATATGGCGGTGATGTATTCAGATATGGCGGTGATGTATTGTGTATTCAGATATTGCGGTGATGTATTGTGATATGGCGGTGATGTATTCAGATATGGCGGTGATGTATTGTGATATGTCGGTGATGTATTCAGATATGGCGGTGATGTATTGTGATATGGCGGTGATGTATTGTGATATGGCGGTGATGTATTCAGATATGGCGGTGATGTATTGTGATATGGCGGTGATGTATTGTGATATGGCGGTGATGTACTGTGATATGGCGGGGATGTGTTGTGATATGTCAGTGATGTATTGTGATATGGCGGTGATGTATTCAGATATGGCGGTGATGTATTGTGTATTCAGATATTGCGGTGATGTATTGTGATATGGCGGTGATGTATTCAGATATGGCGGTGATGTATTGTGATATGTCGGTGATGTATTCAGATATGGCGGTGATGTATTGTGATATGGCGGTGATGTATTGTGATATGGCGGTGATGTATTCAGATATGGCGGTGATGTATTGTGATATGGCGGTGATGTATTGTGATATGGCGGTGATGTACTGTGATATGGCGGGGATGTGTTGTGATATGTCAGTGATGTATTGTGATATGGCGGTGATGTATTGTGATGTGGCGGTGATGTATTGTGATATGGCGGTGATGTATTCAGATATGGCGGTGATGTATTGTGATATGGCAGTGATGTATTGTGATATGGCGGTGATGTGTTGTGATATGTCGGTGATGTATTGTGATATGGCGGTGATGTATTGTGATATGGCAGTGACATATTCAGATATGGCGGTGATGTATTGTGATATGTCGGTGATGTATTGTGATTTGTCGGTGATGTATTCAGATATGGCGGCGATGTATTGTGATATGGCGCCGATGTATGGTGACATGTCGGTGATGTATTCAGATATGGCGGTGATGTATTCAGATATGCCGGTGATGTATTGTGATATGGTGCTGATGTATTGTGATATGGCGCTGATGTATTGTGATATGTCGGTGATGTATTGTGATATGCCGGTGATGTATTGTGATATGGTGGTGATGTATTGTGATATGGTGCTGATGTATTGTGATATGGCGGTGATGTATTGTGATATGGCAGTGATGTATTGTGATATGTCGGTGATGTATTCAGATATGGCGGTGATGTATTGTGATATGGCATTGATGTATTGTGATATGTCGGTGATGTATTCAGATATGGCGGTGATGTATTGTGATATGGCAGTGATGTATTCAGATATGGGGGTGATGTATTGTGATATGGCGGTGATGTATTGTGATATGGCGGTGATGTGTTGTGATATGTCGGTGATGTATTGTGACATGGCGCTGATGTATGGTGATATGTCGGTGATGTATTCAGATATGGTGGTGATGTATTGTGATATGTCAGTGATGTATTCCGATATGTCGGTGATGTATTGTGATATGGCGGTGATGTATTCAGATATGGCGGTGATGTATTGTGTATTCAGATATTGCGTTGATGTATTGTGATATGGCGGTGATGTATTCAGATATGGCGGTGATGTATTGTGATATTGCGGTGATGTATTGTGATATGGCGGTGATGTATTCAGATATGGCGGTGATGTATTCAGATATGGCGGTGATGTATTGTGATATGGCGCTGATGTATTGTGATATGTCGGTGATGTATTCAGATATGGCGGTGATGTATTGTGATATGTTGGTGATGTATGGTGATATGTCGGTGATGTATTGTGATATGTCAGTGATGTATTGTGATATGTCGGTGATGTATTGTGATATGGCGGTGAAGTATTGTGATATGGCAGTGATGTATTCATATATGTCAATGATGTATTGTGATATGGCTGTGATGTACTGTGATATGGCGGTGATGTACTGTGATATGGCGGTGATGTATTGTGATATGTCGGTGATGTATTCAGATATGTCGGTGATGTATTGTGATATGCCGGTGATGTATTGTGATATGGTGGTGATGTATTGTGATATGGTGCTGATGTATTGTGATATGGCGCTGGTGTATTGTGATATGGAGGTGATGTATTGTGATATGACGGTGATGTATTGTGATATTGCAGTGATGTATAGTGATATGTCGGTGATGTATTCAGATATGGCGGTGATGTATTGTGATACGGCACTGATGTATTGTGATATGTCGGTGATGTATTCAGATATGGCGGTGATGCATTGTGATATGGTGGTGATGTATTGTGATATGGCGGCGATGTATTGTGATATGGCGGTGATGTACTGTGGTATGGCGGTGATGTGTTGTGATATGTTGGTGATGTATTGTGATATGGCGGTGATGTATTGTGATATGGCACTGATGTATTGTGATATGTCGGTGATGTATTCAGATATGGCGGTGATTTATTGTGATATGTCGGTGATGTATTGTGATATGGCGGTGATGTATTGTGATATGGCGGCGATGTCCTGTGATATGGCGGTGATGTGATGTGATATGTCGGTGATGTATTGTGATATGTCGGTGATGTGTTGTGATATGTCGGTGATGTATTGTGATATGGCGGTGATGTATTGTGATATGGCACTGATGTATTGTGATATGTCGGTGATGTATTCAGATATGGCGGTGATGTGTTGTGATATGTCGGTGATGTATTGTGATATGGCGGTGATGTACAGTGATATGGCGGTGATGTGTTGTGATATGTCGGTGATGTATTGTGATATGGCGGTGATGTATTGTGATATGGCGGTGACATATTCAGATATGGCGGTGATGTATTGTGATATGTCGGTATTTATTGTGATATGGCAGTGGTGTATTGTGATATGGCGGTGATGTATTGTGATATCTCGGTGATGTATTCAGATATGTCGGTGATGTATTGTGATATGGCGCTGATGTATGGTGATATGTCGGTGATGAATTCAGATACGGCGGTGATGTATTGTGATATGGCGCTGATGTATGGTGATATGTCGGTGATGTATTGTGATATGTCGGTGATGTATTCAGATATGGCGGTGATGTATTGTGATATGGCGGTGATGTATTGTGATATGGCGGTGATGTACTGTGATATGGCGGTGGTGTGTTGTGATATGTCGGTGATGTATTGTGATATGGCGGTGATGTATTGTGATATGGCGGTGATGTATTGTGATATGGCGGTGATGTATTCAGATATGGCGGTGATGTATTGTGATATGGCAGTGATGTATTGTGATATGGCAGTGACATAGTCAGATATGGCGGTGATGTATTGTGATATGGCGGTGATGTATTCAGATATGGCGGTGATGTATTGTGATATGTCGGTGATGTATTCAGATATGTCTGTGATGTATTGTGATATGGCGCTGATGTATGGTGACATGTCGGTGACGTATTGTGATATGGCGGTGATGTGTTGTGATATGGAGGTGATGTATTGTGATATGGAGGTGATGTATTGTGATATGGTGGTGATGTATTGTGATATGGCAGTGATGTATTGTGATATGTCGGTGATGTATTCAGATATGGCGGTGATGTATTGTGATATGTCTGTGATGTATTGTGATATGTCGGTGATGTATTCAGATATGACGGTGATGTATTGTGATATGTCGGTGACGGCGGTGATGTATTGTGATATGGCGGTGATGTATTGTGATATGGCGGTGATGTATTCAGATATGGCGGTGATGTATTGTGATATGGCGGTGATGTATTGTGATATGGCGGTGATGTACTGTGATATGGCGGCGATGTGTTGTGATATGTCGGTGAAGTATTGTGATATGGCGGTGATGTATTGTGATATGGCGGTGATGTATTCAGATATGGCAGTGATGTATTGTGATATGGCAGTGATGTATTGTGATATGGCGGTGATGTGTTGTGATATGTCGGTGATGTATTGTGATATGGCGGTGATGTATTGTGATATGGCAGTGACATATTCAGATATGGCGGTGATGTATTGTGATATGTCGGTGATGTATTGTGATTTGTCGGTGATGTATTCAGATATGGCGGCGATGTATTGTGATATGGCGCTGATGTATGGTGACATGTCGGTGATGTATTCAGATATGGCGGTGATGTATGCAGATATGGCGGTGATGTATTGTGATATGGTGCTAATGTATTGTGATATGGCGGTGATGAATTGTGATATGGCGGTGATGTATTGTGATATGGCGGTGATGTATTGTGATATGGCAGTGATGTATTGTGATATGTCGGTGATGTATTCAGATATGGCGGTGATGTATTGTGATATGGCGGTGATGTATTGTGATATGGCGGTGATGTATCGTGATATGTCTGTGATGTATTGTGATATGGCGGTGATGTGTTGTGATATGGTGGTGATGTATTGTGGTATGGCGGTGATGTATTGTAATATGGCGCTGATGTATTGTGATATGGCGGTGATGTATTGTGATATGGCAGTGATGTATTGTGATATGGCGGTGATGTGTTGTGATATGTCGGTGATGTATTGTGATATGGCGGTGATGTATTGTGATATGGCGGTGATGTATTGTGATATGGCGGTGACATATTCAGATGTGGCGGTGATGTATTGTGATATGTTGGTGATGTATTGTGATATGTCGGTGATGTATTCAGATATGGCGGTGATGTATTGTGATATGTCAGTGATGTATTCAGATATGTCTGTGATGTATTGTGATATGGCGCTGATGTATGGTGACATGTCGGTGATGTATTGTGATATGTCGGTGATGTATTCAGATATGGCGGTGATGTATTGTGATATGGCGGTGATGTATTGTGATATGTCTGTGATGTATTGTGATATGTCTGTGATGTATTGTGATATGTCGGTGATGTATTGTGATATGTCAGTGATGTATTGTGATATGGTGGTGATGTATTGTGATATGGTGGTGATGAATTGTGATATGGCGGTGATGTATTGTGATATGGCGGTGATGTATTGTGATATGGCAGTGATGTATTGTGATATGTCGGTGATGTATTCAGATATGGCGGGGATGTATTGTGATATGGCGGTGATGTATTGTGATATGTCTGTGATGTATTGTGATATGTCTGTGATGTATTGTGATATGTCGGTGATGTATTGTGATATGTCAGTGATGTATTGTGATATGGTGGTGATGTATTGTGATATGGTGGTGATGTATTGTGATATGGCGGTGATGTATTGTAATATGGCGCTGATGTATTGTGATATGTCGGTGATGTATTCAGATATGGCGGTGATGTATTGTGATATGGCGGTGATGTATTGTGATATGGCGGTGATGTATCGTGATATGTCTGTGATGTATTGTGATATGGCGGTGATGTATTGTGATATGGTGGTGATGTATTGTGATATGTCGGTGATGTATTGTAATATGGGCCAGATGTATTGTGATATGGCGGTGATGTATTGTGATATGGCGGTGATGTATTGTGATATGGTGGTGATGTATTGTGATATAGCGGTGATGTATTGTAATATGGCGCTGATGTATTGTGATATGTCGGTGATGTATTCAGATATGGCGGTGATGTATTGTGATATGGCGGCGATGTATTGTGATATGGCGGTGATGTATCGTGATATGTCTGTGATGTATTGTGATATGGCGGTGATGTATTGTGATATGGTGGTGATGTATTGTGATATGTCTGTGATGTATTGTGATATGTCTGTGATGTATTGTGATATGTCGGTGATGTATTGTGATATGTCAGTGATGTATTGTGATATGGCGGTGATGTATTGTGATATGGCGGTGATGTATTCAGATATGGCGGTGATGTATTGTGATATGGCGGTGATGTATTGTGATATGGTGGTGATGCGTTGTGATATGTCGGTGATGTATTGTGATATGGCGGTGATGTATTGTGATATGGCGGTGATGTATTGTGATATGTCGGCGACATATTCAGATGTGGCGGTGATGTATTGTGATATGTTGGTGATGTATTGTGATATGTCGGTGATGTATTCAGATATGGCGGTGATGTATTGTGATATGTCAGTGATGTATTCAGATATGTCTGTGATGTATTGTGATATGGCGGTGATGTGTTGTGATATGTCGGTGATGTATTGTGATATGGCGGTGATGTATTGTGATATGGTGGTGATGTATTGTGATATGGCGGTGATGTATTGTAATATGGCGCTGATGTATTGTGATATGTCGGTGATGTATTCAGATATGGCGGTGATGTATTGTGATATGGCGGTGATGTATTGTGATATGGCGGTGATGTATCGTGATATGTCTGTGATGTATTGTGATATGGCGGTGATGTATTGTGATATGGTGGTGATGTATTGTGATATGTCGGTGATGTATTGTAATATGGGCCAGATGTATTGTGATATGGCGGTGATGTATTGTGATATGGCGGTGATGTATTGTGATATGGTGGTGATGTATTGTGATATGGCGGTGATGTATTGTAATATGGCGCTGATGTATTGTGATATGTCGGTGATGTATTCAGATATGGCGGTGATGTATTGTGATATGGCGGTGATGTATTGTGATATGGCGGTGATGTATTGTGATATGGCGGTGATGTATCGTGATATGTCTGTGTTGTATTGTGATATGGCGGTGATGTATTGTGATATGGTGGTGATGTATTGTGATATGTCGGTGATGTATTGTAATATGGGCCAGATGTATTGTGATATGGCGGTGATGTATTGTGATATGGCAGTGATGTATTGTGATATGGCGGTGATGCGTTGTGATATGTCGGTGATGTATTGTGATATGGCGGTGATGTATTGTGATATGGCGGTGATGTATTGTGATATGGCGGTGACATATTCAGATGTGGCGGTGATGTATTGTGATATGTTGGTGATGTATTGTGATATGTCGGTGATGTATTCAGATATGGCGGTGATGTATTGTGATATGTCAGTGATGTATTCAGATATGTCTGTGATGTATTGTGATATGGCGGTGATGTGTTGTGATATGTCGGTGATGTATTGTGATATGGCGGTGATGTATTGTGATATGGCGGTGATGTATTGTGATATGGCGGTGACATATTCAGATGTGGCGGTGATGTATTGTGATATGCTGGTGATGTATTGTGATATGTCGGTGATGTATTCAGATATGGCGGTGATGTATTGTGATATGTCAGTGATGTATTCAGATATGTCTGTGATGTATTGTGATATGGCGCTGATGTATGGTGACATGTCGGTGATGTATTGTGATATGTCGGTGATGTATTCAGATATGGCGGTGATGTATTGTGATATGGTGCTGATGTATTGTGATATGGTGGTGATGAATTGTGATATGGCGGTGATGTATTATGATATGGCGGTGATGTATTGTGATATGGCAGTGATGTATTGTGATATGTCGGTGATGTATTCAGATATGTCGGTGATGTATTCAGATATGGCGGTGATGTGTTGTGATATGGCGATTATGTACTGTGATATGTCTGTGATGTATTGTGATATGTCGGTGATGTATTGTGATATGCCAGTGATGTATTGTGATATGGCGGTGATGTATTGTGATATGGCGGTGATGTATTGTGATATGGCGGTGATGTATTCAGATATGGCGGTGATGTATTGTGATATGTCAGTGATGTATTCAGATATGTCTGTGATGTATTTTGATATGTCGGTGATGTATTGTGATATGGCGGTGATGTATTGTGATATGGCGGGGATGTGCTGTGATATGGCGGTGGTGTATTGTGATATGTCTGTGATGTATTGTGATATGTCTGTGATGTATTCAGATATGGCGGTGATGGATTGTGATATGGCGGTGATGTATTGTGATATGGCGGTGATGTATTGTGATATGTCTGTGATGTATTGTGATATGTCTGTGATGTATTGTGATATGGCGGTGATGTATTGTGATATGGCGGTGATGTATTGTGATATGGCGCTGATGTATTGTGATATGTCGGTGATGTATTCAGATATGGCGGTGATGTATTGTGATATGGCGGCGATGTATTGTGATATGGCGGTGATGTATCGTGATATGTCTGTGATGTATTGTGATATGGCGGTGATGTATTGTGATATGGTGGTGATGTATTGTGATATGTCTGTGATGTATTGTGATATGTCTGTGATGTATTGTGATATGTCGGTGATGTATTGTGATATGTCAGTGATGTATTGTGATATGGCGGTGATGTATTGTGATATGGCGGTGATGTATTCAGATATGGCGGTGATGTATTGTGATATGGCGGTGATGTATTGTGATATGGTGGTGATGCGTTGTGATATGTCGGTGATGTATTGTGATATGGCGGTGATGTATTGTGATATGGCGGTGATGTATTGTGATATGTCGGCGACATATTCAGATGTGGCGGTGATGTATTGTGATATGTTGGTGATGTATTGTGATATGTCGGTGATGTATTCAGATATGGCGGTGATGTATTGTGATATGTCAGTGATGTATTCAGATATGTCTGTGATGTATTGTGATATGGCGGTGATGTGTTGTGATATGTCGGTGATGTATTGTGATATGGCGGTGATGTATTGTGATATGGTGGTGATGTATTGTGATATGGCGGTGATGTATTGTAATATGGCGCTGATGTATTGTGATATGTCGGTGATGTATTCAGATATGGCGGTGATGTATTGTGATATGGCGGTGATGTATTGTGATATGGCGGTGATGTATCGTGATATGTCTGTGATGTATTGTGATATGGCGGTGATGTATTGTGATATGGTGGTGATGTATTGTGATATGTCGGTGATGTATTGTAATATGGGCCAGATGTATTGTGATATGGCGGTGATGTATTGTGATATGGCGGTGATGTATTGTGATATGGTGGTGATGTATTGTGATATGGCGGTGATGTATTGTAATATGGCGCTGATGTATTGTGATATGTCGGTGATGTATTCAGATATGGCGGTGATGTATTGTGATATGGCGGTGATGTATTGTGATATGGCGGTGATGTATTGTGATATGGCGGTGATGTATCGTGATATGTCTGTGTTGTATTGTGATATGGCGGTGATGTATTGTGATATGGTGGTGATGTATTGTGATATGTCGGTGATGTATTGTAATATGGGCCAGATGTATTGTGATATGGCGGTGATGTATTGTGATATGGCAGTGATGTATTGTGATATGGCGGTGATGCGTTGTGATATGTCGGTGATGTATTGTGATATGGCGGTGATGTATTGTGATATGGCGGTGATGTATTGTGATATGGCGGTGACATATTCAGATGTGGCGGTGATGTATTGTGATATGTTGGTGATGTATTGTGATATGTCGGTGATGTATTCAGATATGGCGGTGATGTATTGTGATATGTCAGTGATGTATTCAGATATGTCTGTGATGTATTGTGATATGGCGGTGATGTGTTGTGATATGTCGGTGATGTATTGTGATATGGCGGTGATGTATTGTGATATGGCGGTGATGTATTGTGATATGGCGGTGACATATTCAGATGTGGCGGTGATGTATTGTGATATGCTGGTGATGTATTGTGATATGTCGGTGATGTATTCAGATATGGCGGTGATGTATTGTGATATGTCAGTGATGTATTCAGATATGTCTGTGATGTATTGTGATATGGCGCTGATGTATGGTGACATGTCGGTGATGTATTGTGATATGTCGGTGATGTATTCAGATATGGCGGTGATGTATTGTGATATGGTGCTGATGTATTGTGATATGGTGGTGATGAATTGTGATATGGCGGTGATGTATTATGATATGGCGGTGATGTATTGTGATATGGCAGTGATGTATTGTGATATGTCGGTGATGTATTCAGATATGTCGGTGATGTATTCAGATATGGCGGTGATGTGTTGTGATATGGCGATTATGTACTGTGATATGTCTGTGATGTATTGTGATATGTCGGTGATGTATTGTGATATGCCAGTGATGTATTGTGATATGGCGGTGATGTATTGTGATATGGCGGTGATGTATTGTGATATGGCGGTGATGTATTCAGATATGGCGGTGATGTATTGTGATATGTCAGTGATGTATTCAGATATGTCTGTGATGTATTTTGATATGTCGGTGATGTATTGTGATATGGCGGTGATGTATTGTGATATGGCGGGGATGTGCTGTGATATGGCGGTGGTGTATTGTGATATGTCTGTGATGTATTGTGATATGTCTGTGATGTATTCAGATATGGCGGTGATGGATTGTGATATGGCGGTGATGTATTGTGATATGGCGGTGATGTATTGTGATATGTCTGTGATGTATTGTGATATGTCTGTGATGTATTGTGATATGGCGGTGATGTATTGTGATATGGCGGTGATGTATTGTGATATGGCGGTGATGTATTGTAATATGGCGGTGATGTATTCAGATATGGCGGTGATGTATTGTGATATGGCAGTGATGTATTGTGATATGGCGGTGATGTATTGTGATATGGCGGTGTTGTATTCAGATATGGCGGTGATGTATTGTGATATGGTGATGATTTATTGTGATATGGTGGTGATGAATTGTGATATGGTGGTGATGTATTGTGATATGGCGGTGATGTATTGTGATATGGCAGTGATGTATTGTGATATGGCGGTGATATATTGTGATATGGCGGTGATGTGTTGTGATATGGAGGTGATGTATTGTGATATGTCTGTGATGTATTGTGATATGTCTGTGATGTATTGTGATATGGCAGTGATGTATTGTGATATGGCGGTGATGTTTTCAGATATGGCGGTGATGTATTCAGATATGGCGGTGATGTATTCAGATATGGCGATGATGTATTGTGATATGGCGGTGATGTATTCAGATATGGCGGTGATGTATTCAGATATGGCGGTGATGTATTGTGACATGGCCGTGATGTTTTGTGATATGGCGGTGATGTATTGTGATATGGCGGTGATGTATTGTGATATGGCGGTGATGAATTGTGATATGGCAGTGATGTATTGTGATATGGCGGTGATGTATTGTGATATGGCGGTGATGTGTTGTGATACGGAGGTGATGTATTGTGATATGTCTGTGATGTATTGTGATATGTCTGTGATGTATTGTGGTATGGCAGTGATGTATTGTGATATGGCGGTGATGTTTTCAGATATGGCGGTGATGTATTCAGATATGGCGGTGATGTATTCAGATATGGCGATGATGTATTGTGATATGGCGGTGATGTATTCAGATATGGCGGTGATGTATTCAGATATGGCGGTGATGTATTGTGACATGGCCGTGATGTTTTGTGATATGGCGGTGATGTATTGTGATATGGCGGTGATGTATTTTGATATGTCGGTGCTGTATTGTGATATGGCGGTGATGTATTCAGATATGGTGGTGATGTATTGTGATAATGATAAGGATGTGATCACCCAACCCCCACTGAGACCAACATTCACCATCAACTAAGACTGTTGTTATTGTTCTTTTCAAGGCACTGGGTCCTTCAAGTTCTAGCCTGGTGTGGTTCAGTTACCATCTACAACAGCCACATGGGGCTTGGTGAATATTTTTTAATGTATGAAGAACACTACAGGTATCCATAAACACACACTGTGGTTGGGAGACCAACAGCAGTTAGCAGCAGTTACAATAAAACCAGTGATTAGATTAAATGTGATCTGATGTGCTGGTTGCCTAAAGCATTGTCATCTATTACCTTCTATTGAGGTTTTGTGTGAGGTCTTCTGTCTGTCTGTCTGTCTGTCTGTCTGTCTGCCTGTCTGCCTGTCTGTCTGTCTGTGTCTCTGCCGTGACAGGTGTCTCAGACCTGACAAGTCTCTTGGAGAGAAGTGTCTGTCTGTCTGTCTGTCTGTCTGTCTGCCTGCCTGCCTGCCTGCCTGCCTGCCTGCCTGCCTGCCTGCCTGCCTGCCTGCCTGCCTGCCTGCCTGCCTGCCTGCCTGCCTGCCTGCCTGCCTGCCTGCCTGTCTGTCTGTCTGTCTGTCTGTCTGTCTGTCTGTCTGTGTCTCTGTCGTGACAGGTGTCTCAGACCTGACAAGTCTCTTGGAGAGAAGTGACTGGCTGTCTGTCTGGGTGTCACTCATTACAAGCAGCACATAGAACAACATATTGACTTCCAGTAGAGTGCAGTACCAAGACTAGGTTGTATTGTAAATAGGACATTTCTCCATTCTGTCTGTCTCAGTCCTGTTTGCTCTCTCTCTCCCTCTCTTTTCCCCATCTCTCTTCCCTCTGCATTTGCTCTGAGCCTGATGAGAACAAGAGACAGCGTGTGTTTGTGATGCAGCGTTCGTCTGATGAGGGAGCTAGCGTGTTGTGTGTTGGCTGTGGGATGACAGACACACAACAGAGCGGTGCAGTGAGTACATCAGTAACCTCTGTCTCCTAACTCAAATATCTAGCTGGAGTAGAGCTAGGTGCTTCACAAGCCTGTCTGCACTGCCTGGGATGCGGCCTACCTACAGACTGAGAGGCTGGGATGCTGCCTACCTATAGACTGAGAGGCTGGGATGCTGCCTACCCACAGACTGAGAGGCTGGTTTCAAGTGGACAACAGTAGCAGAAGAGACAAATTGTTCAGCAGTGCTGCTATATCTGTTTCGAGAAAATCTCTTCTACTGTCTACAGTGACACCACCATAGCTGCTGGGCCAATCATGTATATATTCTACTGTCTACAGTGACACCACCACAGCTGCTGGGCCAATCACGTATTGCACATTGGTAGAGGATGTGGTGGGTTTCCACCCCATGCATACTTTGTTTACCGGTGGAGAAGGTGTTATGTGGTCCAGTCTGTTAGTATTGGTTGAGAAGGTGTTATGTGGTCCAATCTGTTAGTATTGGTGGAGAAGGTGTTATGTGGTCCAGTCTGTTAGTATTGGTGGAGAAGGTGCTATGTGGTCCAATCTGTTAGTATTGGTGGAGAAGGTGTTATGTGGTCCAGTCTGTTAGTATTGGTGGAGAAGGTGTTATGTAGTCCAATCTGTTAGTATTGGTGGAGAAGGTGTTATGTGGTCCAATATGTTAGTATTGGTGGAGAAGGTGTTATGTGGTCCAATCTGTTAGTATTGGTGGAGAAGGTGTTATGTGGTCCAATCTGTTAGTATTGGTGGAGAAGGTGTTATGTGGTCCAATCTGTTAGTATTGGTGGAGAAGGTGTTATGTGGTCCAATCTGTTAGTATTGGTGGAGAAGGTGTTATGTTGTCCAATCTGTTAGTATTGGTTGAGAAGGTGCTATGCTGTCCAATCTGTTAGTATTGGTGGAGAAGGTGTTATGTGGTCCAATCTGTTAGTATTGGTGGAGAAGGTGTTATGTGGTCCAATCTGTTAGTATTGGTGGAGAAGGTGTTATGTGGTCCAATATGTTAGTATGGGTGGAGAAGGTGTTATGTGGTCCAGTCTGTTAGTATTGGTGGAGAAGGTGTTATGTGGTCCAATCTGTTAGTATTGGTGGAGAAGGTATTATGTGGTCCAGTCTGTTAGTAGTGGTGGGGAAGGTGCAATGTTGTCCAATCTGTTAGTATTGTTGGAGAAGGTGCTATGCTGTCCAATCTGTTAGTATTGGTGGAGAAGGTGCTATGTTGTCCAATCTGTTAGTATTGGTGGAGAAGGTGCTATGTTGTCCAATCTGTTAGTATTGGTGGAGAAGGTGCTATGTGGTCCAGTCTGTTAGTATTGGTGGAGAAGGTGCTATGTGATCCAATCTGTTTGTATTGGTGGAGAAGGTGCTATGTGGTCCAGTCTGTTAGTATTGGTGGAGAAGGTGCTATGTGGTCCAATCTGTTAGTATTGGTTCGAGAAGGTGCTATGTGGTCCAATCTGTTAGTATTGGTGGAGAAGGTGCTATGTGGTCCAATCTGTTAGTATTGGTGGAGAAGGTGCTATTTTGTCCAATCTGTTAGTATTGGTGGAGAAGGTGCTATGTGGTCCAATCTGTTAGTATTGGTGGAGAAGGTGCTATGTGGTCCAGACTGTTAGTATTGGTGGAGAAGGTGCTATGCTGTCCAATCTGTTAGTATTGGTGGAGAAGGTGTTATGTGGTCCAATCTGTTAGTATTGGTGGAGAAGGTGCTATGTGGTCCAGTGTGTTAGTATTGGTGGAGAAGGTGCTATGTGGTCCAGTCTGTTAGTATTGGTGGAGAAGGTGCTATGTGGTACAGTCTGTTAGTATTGGTGGAGAAGGTGCTATGTGGTCCAGTCTGTTAGCATTGGTGAAGAAGGTGCTATGTGGTCCAATCTGTTAGTATTGGTGGAGAAGGTGCTATGTAGTCCAGTCTGTTAGTATTGTTTTCTACTATTATTAGCAGTACAGTTATACCTGATACTACCGCTATCAATCTAAAATCAGTCCATTAAATCTACCCCTCTCCAATTAAAACACAAATGAATCCATTATCATTTCAAACCATAGGGAGGTCGGCGGAGAGAGGAAGAGAGAGAAGGGGAGGTCTGAGGTCTGTAATTAGGAGGTCCTAACTCTGTGGCCGATCACAGAGAGTGTCTCCTGGCGTCTGGGGGGATAGCGAGCCACAGTGTCACCCCTCATCCCCTCCCTGGGACCTGGGCCAGGCCAGAGCCTCTGTCCCTGTCATATGGCCCCTTAATGAGGGAGGGAGTCACATATGGGCCGGGGAGCTGGCGCCCTCGTTAGGAAGCCACACACAGAAACACATGAATGTGCCCAAACACACACACACTCACACACGCGTGCGCACTCACACTCACACACATGCACACGCACTCACATACAGACACGCGCACACACAGGCCCTGCAATGCCACCAAATCTAATCTCTCACACTTCTATACTAACCCTCATGTGAATAGTGTTGAGGTGTTTAGGTGACAGTTTGATTCCTGTGACTGTCCAGTGCCCTCTGTCCATTTCCCTCCAGGACTCCTCTTAGCCCCCTCCAGCCTGCCTAGGGACTGGGGAGGACAGGCAGGGGTGATGGGCAAGGGTTGCTCAGCTGTGGCCCTGTGGTCCTGGTGGACTGGACAGAGAGGAGAGGGGGGACAGGCTCGCAGGGTGACGCTCTTTCACATGGGCCTCTCACCAGCTGTCACCCCTCTGCTCACCACTGAATGGAGCCTGTCACTCCAGCCCACAGGGATTTAACACTGGTCAGAGAGAGAGGGAGCAGATGAGAAAGCGAGGTAAAGAGCAGATGAAGAAGTGAGGTAGAGGTAGAGAGGTCGAGAGAGAGGTTGAGAAAGGTTGAGAGAGAGAGGTTGAGAGAGAGAGAGAGAGGTTGAGAGGGAGAGAGAGAGAGAGAGTGTGAGAGAGAGAGAGAGAGAGATAGAAATAAAAACTGGAACTGGACAAGCAGAGCAGCTCAGTAAAGCTGCTGAGAGGGATTAGGGGAAGGCAAGCAGCACATGTGTGGAAGACAGTAATGCATCTTACCCAAACTTCAGCTCCCCCAAAGCCCGGGATTAGTGACCGGGCCAGGCTTGGATACGCAGGCCCCGGTCTCCCCATCCTCTCTGGCTTATTATCCGCTGTGCTACCCTGCTCCTTAGCTTATTACAGACCTTATCCAGCTATTTATCATCCCTTTGTGTCATATTTTTTGGGGAATACATATTTCTTTAAGTGAAATCTGTCTGATCCTCATCTTAAGGAAGCGGGCGGGTTGGGTTAGAAGGAACATGTTGTCACAGTTGCCTCGCTGCTCACCCGTCTGGCTATGACTAACATAGTGCAAGGTGGAAATGTGTGACAAAAAATTAATAAAACTGAAAGATCTGTGGGAATGAGAGCATGAATATCTCTTACCTTGTACCCTCTTTTTCCTCTCTCTCACATCCTTTATCTCTCTCTCTCTCTCCTTCCCTCTTCTCTCTCTCTCTCTCTCTCTCTCTCTCTCCTTTCCTCTACACTGACTCTCTCTATCCTTCCCTCTTCCCTCTCTTCACACACTCTCTTTCTCTCCTCTCTCTTCTCTCTGCTGCTTTTGTTTGGTGTGTGTGCTTTTGTTTGGTGTGTGTGATGGGATTAGTGAGGCAGGTTCCAGCTCTGGCGAAGCCCCCTTTTGAAGACCTGCACCAGGAAGACTGGAGAGGAGCTTAACTGATACTGCTGCTGTCACAGCTCTGTATCTCTCTCTCTCTCTCTCGGTCGGTCTCTCTCTCTCTCGGTCTCTCTCTCTCTCTCTCTCTCTCTCTCATCGGTCTCGGTCTCTCTCTCTCTCGGTCTCTCTCTCTCTCTCTCTCTCTCTCTCTCTCTCTCTCTCTCTCTCTCTCCCTGTCTCTCTCTCTCTCTCTCTCTCCTCTCTCTCTCTCTACATCTGTCTCTTTCTATTCTTCTAGCTTTCTCTACCCATCTCTCTACTAGTGTGCTAAAGACACTACGGAGAAAAAGCAAGTATTACGGTGAGTCACCGTTGCTCCATCAGACCCAGATAGCATTCATCATTACCCCTGACTGAGTGTACGTGGAGAAGAGGCTGCTGCTCTCCACAAACTGCCTCAGCATTGCCCCTGACTGGGTGTACGTGGAGAAGAGGCTGCTGTTCTCCACAAACTGCCTCAGCATTACCCCTGACTGGGTGTACGTGGAGAAGAGGCTGCTGCTCTCCACAACTGCCACAGATTTCCACTGACGCAGGAGTTTAGTTCTGCAGAAAACAGCTCTGGAGAATAACATGGATGTTTTCAAATTGGGATTATTTG